>NW_027076257.1:0-55349 GCF_963932015.1 Anas acuta | reverse complement strand
TCCCGCTCTTAAAGGGCCAGCGTCCCCATTTCCGCTCTCTTAAAGGGCCAGTGTCCCCCCCCACTCTCTTAAAGGGCCAGCGTCCCCATTTCCACTCTCTTAAAGGGCCAGCGACCCCCTCCTCACCCTCTTAAAGGGCCAGTGTCCACTTTTCCGCTCTCTTAAAGGGCCAGTGACCCCTACTCAATCTCTTAAAGGGCCAGTGTCCCCATTTCCTCTCTCTTAAAGGGCCAGTGTCCATCTCTCCCTTTCTTAAAGGGCCAACGACCCCCTCCCCACTTAAAGGGCCAGCGTCCCCATTTCCACTCTCTTAAAGGGCCAGTGACCCCTACTCAATCCCTTAAAGGGCCAGTGTCCCCCTTACCCCCTCCCTTAAAGGGCCAGTGACCCCATTTCCCCTCTCTTAAAGGGCCAGTGTCCCCCTACTCAGTCTCTTAAAGGGCCAGTATCCCCATTTCCTGTCTCTTAAAGGGCCACTTTCCCCCTCCCCACTCTCTTAAAGGGCCAATGTCCCCTTCCCCCCTCCTTAAAGGGCCAGTGTCCCCATTTCCACTCTCTTAAAGGGCCAGTGACCCCTACTCAATCCCTTAAAGGGCCAGTGCCCCCTTTCCTTCTCTCTTAAAGGGCCAGTGTCCCCCTACTCAGTGCCTTAAAGGGCCAGCGCCCCCCTCCACTCTCTTAAAGGGCCAGTGCCCCCTCCTCACTCTCTTAAAGGGCCAGCGCCCCCCTCCTCAATTAAAGGGCCAGCAACCCATTTCCTCCCCTCTTAAAGGGCCAGCGCCCCCCTCCCCAATTAAAGGGCCAGCACCCCCATTTCCTCCCCTCTTAAAGGGCCAGCGTCCCCCTTCCCCCTCCCTTAAAGGGCCCGCGCCCCCTCCTCCACTCTCCCTTAAAGGGCCCGTACCTCTCTGGGGGCGCATCCCGGCGGGCCGAGATGGAAATGGGGCCCGGCGGGGGCCCGGGGACCGTTATAGAGGGGGGGGGAGGGGGGGAGGGAAGGAGGAGGGGGAGGCCCCGCCCCGGAGGGAAACGCCACCAGCGTCGCCGCGGTGACATCGAGGGGGGGGAAGGAGGGGGGAGGGCGGGGCGCGGGGGGGCCCCCGTGGAACCTGGGAGGGGGGGGGGGGGGGGAGGGGTTCCCCCGGGGGTTATGTCACGGGCGGGGGCCGCCCCCGCGTGACGTCAGCGGAGCCTTTTGGAGAAGTGCCCCCTCCCCCCCCCCAAAAAAAAACCACCTCCCATACCTCCCTAAGGGGGTGTGCTGGCCCTTTAAGGGCTTCCCCCCCCTCTTTCCCCCCCCCCCCAAAACGACCTCGGGGACCCCCCCCCCCGCCCTCCCGCCCACGAACTCTCTGGGGGGGGGTCCCTGGGGGGATTTGGGGGGTTCCTGGGGGTGTTTGGGGGTTCCCTGGGGGTCCCTGGGGGTCATTGGGGGTCCCTGATGGGATTTGGGGGGCTCCTGGGGGTTCTTTGGGGGTATCTGGGGGTCATTGGGGGTCATTGGGGGTCCCTGAGGTCATTGGGGGTCCCTGATGAGATTTGGGGGGTTTCTGGGGAGTCATTGGGGGTCTCTGGGGGTCACTGGGGGTCCCTGGTGGGATTTAGGGGGTCCCTGGGGGTAACTGGGGGGTTTCCTGGGGGTATTTGGGGGGTTCCAGGGGGTATTCCGGGGGTTCCTGGTGGGCTTTGGGGGTCTCTGGGGGTCATTGGGGGTCCCTGGCGTCATTGGGGGTCCCTGATGGGATTTGGGGGATTCCTGGGGGGTCCCTGGTGGGATTTGGGGGTCCCTGGGGGTAATTGAGGGACTCAGGAGGGATTTGGGGGTCACTGGGAGGGGTTGGAGGATTCCTGGGGGTAATTGGAGGTCCCTGGGGGGATTTATGGGGTCTCTGATGGAATTTGGAGGCTTTCTGGGAGTCTTTGGGGTTCTCTGAGGGTCATTGGGGGTCCCTAGGGGTAACTGGGGGTCTCTGGGTGTCCCTGGTGGGATTTGGGGGGTCTCTGGGGTGTCTTTGGGGGTCTCTGGAGGTCATTGGGGGGTCCCTGGTTTGATTTGGGGGTCCCGGTGAGATTTTGGGGTCCCTGGGGGTAATTGAGGGACTCAGGAGGGATTTGGGAGTCACTGAGAGGGGTTGGGGGGGTCCCTGGGGGTAATTGGGGTTCCCTGGGGGGATTTGGGGTCTCTGGGGGTCATTGGGGGTCGCTGATAGGATTTAGGGGGTTCCTGGGGGTAATTGAGGGTTCCTGGGGTATTTGGGGGTCCCTGGTGGGATTTGGAGGTCCCTGGGAGTAATTGGGGGCTTCCTGGTGGGATCTGTGGGATCCTTGGGGGTAATTGGGGGTCTCTGGAGGGATTTTGGGGTCCCTGCGGGTCATTGGGGGGTCCCTGGGGGTCGTTGTGGGTCTCTGGTGGGATTTGGGGGTCCCTGGGGGTAATTGAGGGACTCAGGAGGGATTTGGGGGTCACTGGGAGGGGTTGGGGGATTCCTGGGGGTAATTGGGGGTCCCTGGGGGGATTTATAGGGTCTCTGATGGAATTTGGAGGGTTCCTGGGGGTCTTTGGGGGTCTCTGGGGGTCATTGGGGATCCCTAGGGGTAATTGGGGGTCTCTGGGGGTCCCTGGTGGGATTTGGGGGGTCCCTAGGGGTAATTGGGGGTCCCTGGTGGGATCTGGGGGGTCCCTGGGGGTAATTGAGGGACTCAGGAGGGATTTGGGGGTCACTGGGAGGGGTTGGGGGGGTCCCTGGGGGTAATTGGGGGTCCCCGGGAGGATTTGGGGGTCTCTGGGGGTCATTGGGGGTCCCTGATGGGATTTAGGGGGTCCCTGGGGGTAACTGGGTGGTTCTTGGGGGTAACTGGGGGTTTCTGGGGGGATTTGGGGGGGTCCTGGGGGGTCTTTGGGGGTCTCTGGTTGGATTTGTGGGGTTCCTGGGGGTATTTGGGGGGGTCCCTGGTGGTAATTGGAAGTCCTAGGGGTCATCGGGGGTCCCTAGTGAAATTTTGGGGGGGGTCCTGGGGGTCATTATGGGGTCCCTGGAGGGATTTGGGGGTCCCTGGGGGCAATTAGGGGTCCCTGGGGGTCATTGGGGGTCTCAGGAGGGATTTGGGGGTCACTGAGGAGGGGTTGGGGGGGAGTCCCTGAGGGTCATTGGGGGTCCCTCGTGGGATTTAGGGGGTTTCTGTGGGTATTTTGGGGGTCCCTAGGGGCAGTTGGGGGTCTCTAGGTGCATTTGGGGGTCTCTGGAGGGATTTGGGGCATCCCTAGGGGTATTTTGGGGTCTCTGGGGGTATTACGGAGTCCTTGGGGGATATCTGGGGGGAAGCTGGGCCATTTTGGGGGGTTAAAGGCATTATTTAGGTATTTTGGGGGTCTCTGGAGGTATTTAGGGGGGAACTGGGGGAGTCAAGGTGAGATGCGCTGGGGTCCCCGAAAGGTTTTTTTGTGGGGTCCCTGGTGGTATTTGGAGGATTTTAGAGATCTCTGGGGGCATTGGGGCTCCCTGGGGCATTTATTTGGGGTCCCTGGGGGTATTTGGGGGGGCTCCTGAATTATTTATTTGGGGGGGCCCTGGCGGCACTTAGGGGATGTTGGAGGATCCCTGAGGGTAATTGGGGTCCCTGGAGTATTTGGGGTACCTGGGGCATTTTTTTGGGGGGGTCTTGGGGGCATTTGTGGTCCCTGAGGGAAGCTGGGAGGTCCCTGGGGGTATTTGGATGGATTTTAGGGGTCCCTGGGATTATTTGGGGCCCCTAGGGCATATATTTGGGGTTTCTGGGGCAATTTCGGCCAATTTGGGGTCTCTTTCAATCCCCCTAGGAACTGTGCTTGGTCCCGCCCCCCGGTGCACATGGCTCCGCCCCCTTCCCCCAGGCTCCGCCCCCACCCTGTGCCTGCAACACCCCCTGGGCCATCGTTAATAATCCCTGGGCCAATTTGGGTAATTAATTCGGGGTCCACACCCCATCTCCACCCCCCTCCCAGTTTAGGCCCCGCTCCCAGCACCAGTTCCACATAGCTCTCCCAGTATAGCACTGGGGAACTCAGTGCGCCCTCCCAGTATAACCCAATGAAACCAAGAGCCCTCCTCCTCATCTAACCCAGTGCCAACCAGTGCAACCCACTTCCCTCCTCCCAGTATAACCCAGTTACACCCAGAGAACCTCGGAATGGTTGAGGTTGGAGGCCAACTGGTCTTGATGGGCCCCTGTTGGTCTCTTTCCAGTATGTCCGGGTCTCTCTTGGACTGGGGGGCCCAGAACTGGGCCCAGTACTCCAGGTGGGGGGGTTCCTCTTAAGATTGTTCTGGGGGTTCTTTTTGAGGTTCTTATTGAGGTTCTTGGGGTCCTTTTTGGGGTCCTTCTTGGGGTTCTTCTTGGGGTTCTTCTTGAGGTTCTTCTTGGGGATCTTATCGAGATTCTTCTTGAGGTTCTTCATGAGGTCCTTTTTGGGGTTCTTCTTGGGGTTCTTATCAAGGATCTTTCTGGGGTTCTTATTGAGGTTCTTCTTGGGGTTCTTATCAGGGTTCTTCTTGAGATTCTTCTTGGGGTTTTTCATGAGGTCCGTCTTGAGGACCTTCTTAGGGTTCTTCTTGAGGTCCTTCTTGGGGTTTTCATGACGTTCTTATTGACATTCTTCTGGAGGTTCTTCATGAGGTCCTTCTTGGGGTCCTTCTTGGGGTTTTCATGACATTCTTATTGACGTTCTGAAGGTCCTTCATGAGGTTCTTCTTGGGTTTCTTCTCAAAGTTCTTCTCCATCCACCCCCAGGCAGAGCTATGTGCTCTCCAGCGTCTCATTCACATAGAGGCCACCACGTTGGGGTTGGGGCAGGAGCCTTCCTCCCACCACTTTCCCCCCTTCCCCTTCTCCAGTGACCTCAGTGGTGGGGACGGAGGCTGCCGTCTTCTCACAGCGGTCGGGGGCTCTACGTTTGACACCGCGCCACATCCTGAAATGCTCTCGTAAATCCTCCTCCTCTTGGTGGCAGGGCTCTTCTAAGATGGCCACCTCCTGCGCGGCTCTTGAGATGTCACACGGCAAAAAAAAGAAAAAAAAAAAAAAAAAAAAAGCCATGAAAGGGGAAGGAGGAGGATGGGGGCTTGTTATGAAAGCATCCCGAACACCCGCGATGCGCAGAGGCCCTGCTTCCCAAAATGCGGCCAAAGAGCACTTGCTGATGGGAAGTAGAGAAAGATTGTTTGCTCTCTCATTGCTTCTGCGTGGCCTTTGCTTTTATTTTAACCTTTTATTTATTTTTAACCTCTTTTTTATTCCCTTTATATTAAATTATCCTTATCTCAATGCATGAGCCATATTCCCCCTATCATATTTTCTCCCCCCCGCCCCTTCCTCCTTTGAGCAAGCAGCGTGATGGGCCTAAACTCTTATTTATTTATTTATTATTATTATTATTTTATTTTTTCCCCTTTAATTATATTATCCTTATCTCAATGCGTGAGTCTTTTTTTTCCCCATCACATTTTCTCCCCCATTTCCTTTGAGCGAGCGGCGTGGCGGACCTCAGCTGCCCACCGGGGTGAAACCACCACATCTCCACAGCTGAATCTCCTATCCGAATCTTCTATCCGAACCTCCATCTGCATCATGGCCTCCACGCTCTCAAGAATATTTTCTCCAAAATCCACTGGTCTACGGTGTTGGTCATAAGAAGGAACATGCCAAGGACAGAAGAACAACCATTTTATTTGAAATCCACAATGCATCTTCTGCACGAGCTGCTCCAGACCTGGCTTCACACTTAAAGGGGAGCTTGGCCTTCCCTAATATCAGAGGGAGGTAGGACATCTCAAAAATTCTTTTTTTTTGCAAAGAAAAGCTGAGAAATTTGGGGTTGTGCAGCCTGGAGAAGAGAAGGTTCCAGTGAGGCCAACAGGAAAAGGGGTTTTAAACTAAAAGAGGAGAGAATTAGATTGGATATTCAGAAGAAATTCTTCACGCTGAGGGTGGTGAGGAGCTGGAACAGGTTGCCCAGAGGGGTGGTGGTTGCCCCATCCCTGCGGGTGTTCAAGGCCAGGTTGGTCGGGCCCTGGGCAACTTGGTTTGATGGGAGACGTCCTTGTCCATGGCAGGGGGGGCTTAGAACGGGGTAGACTTTGAGGTCCCTTCCAACCCAAACCATTCTGTGGGCTCAGGTCAGTCAACTGTGCTCATTAGAATCCTCTAGAATAACTGTGCTCATTAGAATCCTCTAGAATTCATTAGAGGTCTCTAGCACTCGTTAGAGGCCTCTGGTGCTCGTTAGAGGCCTCTAGAGTTTGTTAGAGGCCTCTAGCAGTTATTAGAGGCCTCTGGTGCTCGTTAGAGACATCTAGTGCTTGTTAAAGGCCTCAAGAGCTCATTAGAGGCCTCTGGAGTTCATTAGAGGCCTCTGGTGCTTGTTAGAGTCATCTAGAGTTGGTTAGAGGCCTCTGGTGCTCGTTAGAGGCCTCTGGAGTTCGTTAGAGCACTCATTAGAGGCCTCCGTTGCTTGTTAGAGGTCTCCAGCACTTATTAGGGGCCCCTGGCGCTCGTTAGTGGCCTCTAGCACTCATTAGAAGCTTCTGGTGCTCATTAGAGGCCTCCAGAGCTCATTAGAGGCCTTGAGAGCCTCCTGGGACCCACCCCACCCCATTCTGCCTTCCCTTCCCTTTGTCCTCGCCCACTGCTCTCCTTCTGCCACCCAGCCTCAGCTGCTGCCCCCCTCCCAGTACAACCCAGTTGCACCCAGTCCCGCACTGCACTACCCAGTGCCCTCCCCCCCCGAGGAGGAACCAAAACCAGTGGGTTGCACGGTGCAGGGCGGGGGGGAAAGGGAAGTGAGAGCAGCACCTGGTGGGACAGGGCACGAAAGCAGTGGGGGGCAAGGGGACATGGAGGGGACGTGGGTGGACATGTGGGGGGACACGGGGACATTGGGGACATGGGGGGCATTGGGGATATGAGGGGACATGGGTAGATAGGGATATGGGGATGTGGGGGGACATTGGGGACATGGGGGGGATTTGGGTAGGTAGGGATAAGGGGGGGACTTGAGGGGCATGGGAGGATATTTGGGACGTGGAGGGGATGTGGGCAGACGTGGGGGACATGTGGGGGGATATGGGGACATCGGGGACATTGGGGGGGATGTGGGTAGGTAGGAATATGGGGACATGGGGGGATATTGGGGACATGGATGGGATTTGGGCAGACATGGGGGGCACGTGGGGGGATATAGGGATATGAGGACATGGGGGGGGTGTGGGGGGACATAGGGTTATGGGGACATGGGGGGGACATGGGGATATGGGTGGATGTGGGGAGGTCGGGGGACATAGGGATATGGGGACGTGGGGGGGACATTGGGGACATGGGTAGGCAGGGATATGGGGACATGGGGGGATATTTGGGACATGGGGGGGAAGTTGGGGGATGTGTGTGGGGGACATTGGGGACATGGGGGGACGTGGGTAGATAGGAATATGGGGACATGGGGGGGGGGACTTGGGGACACTGGGGGCATGGGGACCCGGTGCATCAGGCTGTTGACGCAGATGCTGGGGACAGGTGCCACCACTGCCCCCCCCCCCCCCCATGGTGTGTGACAGGAGCCCCCCACCGCCCACGTCAGCGTTGACATGAAGTGATACCAAAACTTCCTTTTTCCACCCCAAAAAGGAGAAAGCAGCCGAGGATGACCGAACCAGCAGACGGGATGGCACGGTGAGGGGGTAACGGGGCCCACGCAGTCCTGTCCTGTCCCTGTCCCCAAATCCTCACCTCCCTGTCCCCTTCCAGTTGTACACTGGGTTATACTGGGAGGTGGGGGTGCACTTGGTTATACTGGGTGGCACTGGGTTATACTGGGAGGAGGGCAGTGGGGCGGCACTGGGTTATACTGCACAGCACTGGATTATTTGGAAGTGGGGCACTGGGATATACTAGGAAGCAGTGGGGTGTACTGGGAGGGGGTACTGGGTGATAGTGGGAGAAGGAAGGGGTGGCAATGGATTATATTGAACAGCACTGGGTTATACTGGGAGGAGGGCAGTGGGGTGGCACTGGGTTATACTGCACAGCACTGGGTTATTTGGGGAGAGGAGCACTGGGTTATCCTGGGTGGGCAGTGGGGTATACTGGGAGAGGGTGCTGGGTTATGCTGGGAGAAGGGTAGTGAGAGGGCAGTGGGTTCTACTGTGAGGGGTCACTGGCTTATACTGGGTTGCACTGGGTTCTTCTGCGTGGCACTGGGTCCTACTGGGAGGGGTCACTGGTTACACTGGGCAGCACTGTTTTATACTGGGTGGCACTGGATCCTACTGGGAGGGATCACTGTGTTTTCCTGGATGGCACTGGGTCATGCTGGGAAGGGTCTCTGGATTATAGTGGGTGGCATAGGGTCCTCCTGGGAGGGTTATACTGGGCAGCACTGTTTTATACTGGGCATCACTGGGTCCTACTGGGACGGATCACTGGGTTCTCCTGGGTGGCACTGGGTCCTACAGGGAGGGGACAATGGGTTATATTGGGCAGCTACTGGAAGGGATCACTGGATTATAGTGGGCAGCACTGGGTTTTCATGGGTGGCAGTGGGTTCTACTGGGAGGGGTCACTGGGTTATCCTGGGCAGCGCTGGTTTATACTGGGTGGCACTGGGTCCTACTGGGAGGGATCACTGGGTCATCCTGGATGGCATTGGGTCATCCTAGGAAGGGTTACTGGGTTATACTGGGCAGCACTGTTTTATACTGGGTATCACTGGGTTCTACCAGGAGGGATCACTGGGTCATCCTGGGAAGGGTCACTGGATTATAGTGGGTGGCATTGGGTCTTACTGGGAGGGGTCACTGGGTTATCCTGGGAAGGGTCACTGGATTATAATGGGTGGCACTGGGTCTTACTGGGAGGGACCACTGGGTTATCCTGGGCAGCACTGGTTTATACTGGGTGGCACTGGGTCCTACTGGGAGGGATCACTGGGTCATCCTGGATGGCATTGGGTCATCCTAGGAAGGGTTACTGGGTTATACTGGGCAGCACTGTTTTATACTGGGTATCACTGGGTTCTACCAGGAGGGGTCACTGGGTCATCCTGGGAAGGGTCACTGGATTATAGTGGGTGGCATTGGGTCTTACTGGGAGGGGTCACTGGGTTATCCTGGGATGGGTCACTGGATTATAGTGGGTGGCACTGGGTCCTACTGGGAGGGGTCACTGGGTTATCCTGGGAAGGGTCACTGGATTATAGTGGGTGGCATTGGGTCTTACTGGGAGGGGTCACTGGGTTATCCTGGGATGGGTCACTGGATTCTAGTGGGTGGCACTGGGTCTTACTGGGAGGGGTCACTGGGTTATCCTGGGATTTGTCACTGGATTATAGTGGGTGGCATTGGGTCCTACTGGGAGGGACCACTGGGTTATCCTGGGAAGGGTCACTGGTTTATACTGGGTGGCACTGGGTCGTACTGGGAGGGGTCACTGGGTTATCCTGGGAAGGGTCACTGGTTTATACTGGGTGGCATTGGGTCCTACTGGAAGGGGTCACTGGGTTATACTGGGCATCACCGGTTCCTACTGGCCCTGCCCCCAACCTCCTATCTCCCCCCAGGCCCCGCCCCTCCCGCTCCTCCTCCTCCTTCCTCCCGCTCCTCCTCCTCCTCCCCGCCCGCCACCCCCTGGCCCTGCTGGTGGCGGTGGCGGTGACGGCGACGCTGCCTCCGCCCGCGCTCCCCTACGGCTTCCGCAACTGCATCGAGGCCGCCTGGGACCCGGGATTCTTCCGCTGCATCCAACGCTACCTGGAGTCCCCGGGGCCGGCCGTATCCGACCTCCCGCCCCGCACCTACGCCCTCAACCTCTCGCACAACGCCCTGCGCCTCCTGCCGCCGGCCTCCTTCGCCCGCCTGCCTCGCCTCCGCACCCTCGACCTGGCCTACAACCGCCTGCAGACCCTCACCCCCGGCGCCTTCGACGGCCTCGGGGAGCTCTCGGCCCTCGACTTGTCCTACAACCGCTTGGCCGCCTTGGGCGACGGCGTCTTCGCCGGCTTGGGCAACCTGTCGTCGTTGTGGCTGCGGAGGAACCCGCTGGGCTTGGTGTCCCCAGGGGCCTTGGCGCCCTTGGTCAACCTCCGCTGCTTGTCGCTGCGGGGAGGGAGGTTGGAGGGGCTGGGGGCGGTGGCGGAGGCGGTGAAGGGGCTGGGGAGGCTGCGGACCTTGGACCTGTGCTGCAACAACTTGACGGCGCTGGGGCCGGGCCCGCCGCTGCCGGCCTCGTTGGTCAACCTGCATCTGTGCAACAACTCGCTGGGGGGGCTGCTGGGGGCCAGCCCCACCACCCTGCGGCACGTGCGGACCCTCGACCTCTCCTACAACGGCATCGCGCGGGCGGAGGCCTTCGCCCCGCTCCGCCTGCGCAACCTCAGCCTCCTCCACCTCTCCGGCAACCCCTTGGACGTCTTCCGCCTGCTGGAGGTCTCCGACGTCCGCCCCCACAGCCTGGATTTCTCCGGGTTGACGCTGGGGGAAGGCGGGGTGGAGAAGGTGTGCCAGAAGCTGAAGGGCCCCCGGGCCTTGCGGAGGCTGAAGCTGCAGCACAACGGCTTCCAGAAGCTGCCGAACGGCACGCTGGCCTCCTGCCCCTTGCTGAAGGAGCTGGACCTGTCCTACAACCGGCTGCGGTGGGTGGGCTGCGTGGGCCTTTTGCTGCGGGGGGAGCAGCAGAGGGAGCTGGAGGCCTTGAAGGTGGAGCACAACCTCCTGCAGCGGCTGCCTTCCTGCTGGACGGCGGCGGAGCTGCCGCGCTTGGCCAACATCTCCTTCCGCTACAACCGCATCCTGACCATCGGGCCCGGGGCCTTCGCCTACGCCCCGGCCCTGCGGGTCTTGAAACTCAACATCAACAGCTTGGCCCGGCTGGACCGGGATGCCCTGAGGGGGCTTGGCAACCTGACGGAGCTGCGGCTGGACAACAACCTCCTGACCGACCTCTACCAGGGCTCCTTCGTCGACCTCGGCAGCCTGCGCACCCTCAACCTGCGCAACAACCGCGTCTCCGTCCTCTTCCCCGGCATCTTCAAGGGCTTGGCCAGCCTCCAGACCTTGGACCTGGGGGGCAACAACCTGCGCCACTTGGCCTCCCGCTCGCTGCTGGGGGTGCCCGTCCTGAGCAAGCTGTACCTGGACCGCAACCGGCTGCTGGAGGTGCGCAGCGAGGTCTTCGCCCCGGTGCAGGCCACCTTGGGCGTGCTGGACCTGCAGGCCAACAACCTGCAGTACATCACGCAGCGGCAGCGGCAGCAGCCGCCCTTCCGCAACCTCAGCCGCCTCTACGACCTGAAGATGCAGGCGCAGCAGCCCTACGGGCTGAAGGTGCTGCCCCACCGCTTCTTCCAGGGGCTGGTGGGGCTGCGGTCGCTCTCGCTGTCGCAGAACAAGCTGCTGGCCATCCCCGCCGACGTCTTCCAGGACCTGGGCCAGCTGACGTTCCTGACGCTGGCCGACAGCAGCAACGGGATGCAGGATCTGCCCGACGGCGTCTTCAGGAACCTGGGCAACCTGCTCACCCTGGACCTGGAGAACGTGGGGCTGCACTCGCTCACCCTGGAGGTCTTCGGCAACCTCAGCCGGCTGCGGGTGCTCAAGCTGGCCAAGAACGAGCTGAAGACCTTCAACTACAGCGTGGCCAGCCGGCTGCCCTCCCTGCGCTACCTGGACCTGCGCAAGTGCCCGCTGAGCTGCACGTGTGACAACACGTGGCTGCAGAGCTGGCTGAACAACAGCCGCGTGCAGGTGGTCTACCCCTACAACTACACCTGCGGCTTGCGCCACCACACCTACGTCCACAGCTTCGACACCCGCGTCTGCTTCCTGGACCTGGGCTTCTACCTCTTCACCGGGACGGTGCCGGTGGTGCTGCTGCTGCTGGTGGTGCCCGTGGTCTACCACCGCGCCTACTGGCGGCTGAAGTACCACTGGTACCTGCTGCGCTGCTGGGTCAACCAGCAGTGGCGGCGGGAGGAGGAGCGCTACGTCTACGACAGCTTCGTGTCCTACAACTCGGCCGACGAAAGCTGGGTGCTCCAGGAGCTGGTGCCCCAGCTGGAACGCGACTCCTTCCGGCTCTGCCTCCACCACCGCGACTTCCAGCCGGGCCGCAGCATCATCGACAACATCGTGGACGCCGTCTACAACAGCCGGAAGACGGTGTGCGTGGTGAGCCGCAGCTACCTGCGCAGCGAGTGGTGCTCCATGGAGGTGCAGCTGGCCAGCTACCGGCTGCTGGACGAGCGCCGCGACGTCCTGGTGCTGGTGCTGCTGGAGGACGTGGGCGACGCCGAGCTGTCCGCCTACCACCGCATGCGGCGGGTGCTGCTGAGGCGCACCTACCTGCGCTGGCCCTCCGAGCCCCCCGCCCAGCCCCTCTTCTGGGCGCGGCTGAAGAAGGCGTTGAGGTGGGGAGAAGGGGGCGAGGGGGAGGAGGAGGAAGGCTTGGGGGCGGGGAGGCGTGGGGAGAAAGAGGAGCAGGCGTAGGTGCGGGGGACAACTGGATATAGGGTGGGGGAGAACCAGGTGGAGGACGCCAATTGGTGGTGATGGGGGGGGTCAAGAGTTGGTCATAGGGTGGAGAACCATCCATGGGGTGGAGGAAAACCATCCATGGGGTGGAGGAGAACCATCCATGGGGTGGAGGAGAACCATCCATGGGGTAGAGGTCAACAACCAACCATAGGGTGGAAAACCAACCATAGGGTGGAGAACCAACCATAGGGTGGAGAATCATCCATAGGGTGGAGAACCATCCATAGGGTCAAGAAGAACCATCCATAGGGTGGAGGCCAACAACCGGCTATAGGGTGGAGAACCATCCATAGGGTCGAGAAGAACCATCCATAGGGTGGAGGACAACACCTGGCCACAGGGTGGAGGAGAACTGGCTATAGGGTGGAGGACAGCTGCCTGTAGGGAGGCCCACAGTAGGGCTGTTCTCACCCCAAACCAACTGTTCCTCTCCAACCAGACCCCAAAAAGGTTTATCTGATCCCAGCCTGCTGGTTCCCCTCCCATCAGGCCCATCAAGATTTTTATCACACCAAAATTCTGTGCTCCCCTTCCAAAGGACCCACGCGTGGCTTTTCTCAGCCCCAAATACCAGATTCCCCTCTGAAATGACCTTTTCTCGTTCCAAAGCACCTGTTGCTGTGCTAGAGGACCAAAAAATATCTTTTCTTACCCCAGATGGCCAGGCTCTCCTCAAAAAGAACTGAAAACTGGCTTTTCTCATCCCCAAAAGCCTGTTCCCCTTCTGAAGGATCTAAAAATGGCTTTCCTCATCCTAAACCACCAGGTTCCTCTTAAAAGACACAACTGTTGCTCTTCTCACCCTAAACTGCCATGTTCTTCTCCAAATGGACTCTGACACAACTTTTCTCACCCCAAAATGCCACGTGCCCCTCTAAAATGTTCTGAAAGGGGCTTTTCTCACCCCAGACCACCAACTTGTGTACCTAACAGACCCCAAAAAGGCTTTTCTCACCCCAGACTGACTTCCCCTCCAAAAGGACCCCAAACCAGTTTTTCTCACCACAAACTGCCACGTTTCCCTCTGAAAAGACCTCAGAATGGCTCTTCTCACCCCAAAGAGCCTGTTCTCATCCCAAAGGATCCCCAAAGTGCTATTTTTTTCCCCGTAAAGCAGAGCTTGAGAGGCAGTTCCCCCAAGCTGCCCTGGGGCATTGAAGCCTCTATTGTAAGGGGGGGGGGGTCCCAATAAATCAAGGATCCCCCTGTTCTGCTTGTCCTTTGCTACGTCCACAAGTATGTGTGTGAATTTTGGGGAGGACATTTGGGGGGGTAAGGCACATTCAGGAAGCACGTGGGGGGTCTCCAATGTCCCCAAGGGCTCCTCGCCCCCGTGGCAGAGCCTGGCTGCAAAATGGGGGGAAAATGAAGGATTTTTTAGCAAAGGGTGGGATGAAATTGGAGCATCCAGGAACCTGTAGGCTCTCCCAGACCCTCTTAATATTTCCAGCCCCCCCCAGAATGACCCATTTGCCCTCTGGGAACCTCCCCCATTATCCTCAGCCTCCCCAAGAATCTTCTGGAATACCCTTCAGTACCCCTATTTGCCCCCCAGACCCCCATATTCTTCTCAGACTCCCTCAATAACCCCAGAGCTCCCCCAGGAGCCTCCCAGGGCTTCCCCAGAGCCCTCCATTTCCCCCAATCCCCCATTTCCCCCCCTCAGACTTCCCCCTGCAATATCCCCAGACCCCCTTACCCCACCCCAGGCATCCCCCAAGACCCCATCAGGACCTCATTTCCCACCCCAGTATCCCTGGGACCCTTCATTTCCCCCCAAATCTCCCCCCACCGTCCTCCAAAGCCCCCATTTTTTCCCCCAGAACCCCCACTTTTCCACACCAGAATGCCCATTTCCCCTCTCAGACCCCTCCCAATATCCCCAGACCCCCCTGGGACCACCCCAAGATCCATCGCCCAGTTTCCTCTCATTACCCCAGAACCCACCCAGGGAACCCCAAAGCTCCCCATTACTTTTCTAGGACCACCATTTCCCCCCCAAGTATCCCCAGAGCCCCCAGTTCCCACTCAGAACCCCAATTTCTCCACTCAGACCCCACTAATATCTCCAGGGAGATATAATTTTATATATATATATATATATATATATATATATATATATATATATAAAATAATAACCAGGGATTGTTGGGTTTTATCCCCTTCCCACAAACCCACCATGTGCCTACAGTGGTGGAAGCAATCACTGGGTGGCTGGAAACATGTCCCATGCCCCATTTCACCAGGAATTCTATCCTGGGCCTCATAAAGTAGGTCTTATGGTGTCAAGGCACCCCGGAAAGAATTGAGTCAGATGATGGGGCTCATTTCCAAAACAACCTTATAGACACTGGGGTCAAAGAGCATGGTTTTGAGTCGAAATCGAGGGATACAATGGGTTGTAAAAGACTACACTGAAGGTGCTGGGACATCCCCAAAATTGGGATACACATCTGGTAAAGGTCACCTGGTTTATCGACAAGAGGGGATCATCAAACTGAGCTGGACCTGCCCAATCAAACCCGTTACATACTGTAGAAGGGGATAAAGTTCTTGTAGTGCACGTAAAAAAACATGCTGGGGAAAGGAGTCTGGGACGTGCCTGCCTCAGGCAAATGAAAACCCGTTTGTGGGATAGTTTTTGCTCAAGAACTTGGGTTTCCTTGGTGGGTGATGCAGAGGAATGGGGCAGTGTGATGTGTACCTCAAGGGGATTTAATGTTGGGCGGGGACAGCCCATGAGTTGATGGGCTGATGTTAATTACTGTATAATACCGAATGTCATCACCGCTATGATTGCTCTATGTCACATCAGTGGCATGACGGTAAGAGTAACCCAGGTTAATTAAAAAGTGATGCTGAACAGAACTGGACATGTTCAGCAGTGATGGAACCAGGGCTGGTTTCAGCATGAAATGATCCAGAACCATCTACGGGATATCTACGGTCCAGAATCATCCACGGGACAACCCACAGATTAAGAGAATGATATGTGTGTATATCAAAGGATGAGTAACTTATGAGGAAGAGGACGAGTAACTGTATTGGGAAGAGTAAGACCTGAGCATGACATAAATGTTATGGAAGAAGCGGTGGAAAATTTCCTGGTTTTGGTTGGGATTATTTTCCTTCCTGGTAGCTGGTGGGGTGCTGTGCTTTGGATCTGGGGACAGAGCCAGGAGAGCTGACCCCAACTGTCCAAAGGGATGTTCCATACCACGTCGCATCACAATCAGCTCCCCAGCACAGCTCTGTGCAGCTAAATCACAGAATCATACAATCACTGAGGTTGGAAAAGACCTCTAAGATCTCCTGTCCAACCCTTAACCTACCACTAAACTCTACATCTACACATTTCTTGAAGACCTCCAGGGATGGCGACTCAACCGATTCCCTGGGCAGCCCATTCCAATGCTGCACCACCCTTTTGGTGAAGAAATTTCCCCTAATAACCAATCCAAACCTCCCCTGGTGCAACTTGAGGCCATTTCCTCTTGTCTCATCACTTGGTGCTTGGGAGAAGAACCCAATCCCACCTCCCTGAAACCTCATTTAAGAAGTTCTTGAGCCTTCTTTTCCCCAACCTAAACAACTCCAGCTCTCAGCCTCCTCATCAGCCCTGTTCCCCAGACCCTTCACCAGCTTCGTTGCCTTTCTTTGGACGGGCTCCAGGCCCTCGATGTCCTTCTTGGAGTGAGACAAGGGCAGCGGTTGAAGGAATCTCGCTGCGGCCGCTTGTATTGAAGGAGTTGTGCTGCTTCCACCTGGTGTTGAAGGAACCACATTGCTGCCACCTGGAGTTGAAGGAATTACGCTGCTGCCACCTTGTGTTGAAGGACTGACGCTTCTGCCACCTCCAGTATTTTTTTTTTTGGAATTTCCTTTTCAGTAGATCGGATGGACTCTCCTTCATCTTTATTTATCAGTAATTCATACAATGGACGGCTCGAGCTGGGTCCCTCCTAGAAATTATCGCTGTTACATTTGGTTCCTTCTTTTTATGATTTATTTTTATTTTTAGTCTGTATTTTTTATAATTTGTATGATAACTCCACCCTGACATAGCTCCAATCCATACCGGCCCTTTTAACCAATCTAGTTTTCTGAGTCTGGAGTCTTTCTCCGTGATTTTTCCGTTCAAATTCTTGGGTGGCACCATCCTGGAGTAGGCCGACCTTCTCCAGGTGTTGATATCCAGATGTCATCCCATCGGTCTCCTGAGATTCTCTTGAATTATCTGGTCAAGAGAATCCCTGCACCACTGTCAGGACAGAGCGAGGAGCTGAAACGTCCTTGGCTTGGTGTAAGCACTGCCCTGAAACAATTAAAACATCGGCGTGTTATCACCACTCTTCTCATCCTAATTTAAAACATAGCACCCCTGCCAGCTACTAGGAGGAAAATTAACTCTATCCCAGGTAAAACCAGGACAGAGCGTTATGCTCAGCGGTGCAGAACCTAACTGGTGGCCTGTAGTATTCCCCAGTACTGGGTCCAGTGTTAATTTATTCATCAGAGACCTGGGTGATGGAACGGACGGCACCCTCAGCAATCCCTCAGCAAGTTTTTTGATGACATAAATTGGGAGGAGTGGCTGATACCCCTGCCCCTGGAGAGGAATAACCCCAAGCTCCAGTACAGACCACTGAAACTGGTCTGAAGCCACCCACGGAGGTTTCGGAGTCTCTTTCCTTGGAGATACTCAAAGGATGTGTAGATGCAGTCCTGGAAATCCTGCTCCTGCTAATGATGCTTGAAGGGCTTGGACTGGACTCTCCCAGTCCGAATTACTGGGTGATTCTGTAACAACCAACAGCTTTACTGGGAATTTTTCTGCGGGACACCATGCTGGTTTGGGTCCTGGACACACGGAGAAGAGCCTCTTGTTGTAAGGGTTGTAAGGGTTTTTAGGGTTAGGGCTTGAGGGTTTTTAGGGTTAGGATTGTAAGGGTTTTTAGGGTTAGGGCTTTAGGGTTTTTAGGGTTAGGGTCTTAGGGATTTTAGGGTTAGGGATTTAGGGATTTTAGGTTTAGGGCTTTAGGGATTTTAGGGTCAGGGTTGTAAGGGTTTTTAGGGTTAGGGTTGTAAGGGTTTTTAGGGTTAGGATTGTAAGTGTTTTTAGGGTTAGGGTGTTTAGGGTTTTTAGGGTTAGGGTTGCAAGGGATTTTAGGGTTGTAAGGGTTTTTACAGTTAGGGTTGTAAGGGTTTTTAGGGTTAGGATTGTAAGGGTTTTTAGGGTTAGGGCTTTAGGATGTTTAGGGTTAGGGTTTTAAGGGTTTTTAGGGTTAGAATTGTAAGGGATTTTAGGGTTAGGGCTTTAGGTTTTTTAGGGTTAGGGCTTGAGGGTTTTTAGAATTAGGGTTGTAAGGGTTTTTAGGTTAGGGTTTTAGGGTTTTTAGGGTCAGTATTGTAAGGGATTTTTAGGGTTAGCATTTTAGGGTTTTTAGGGTTAGGGCTTGAGGGTTTTTAGAATTAGGGTTGTGAGGGTTTTTAGGGTAAGGGTTGTAAGGGTTTTTAGGGTTACGGTTGTAAGGATCTTTAGGGTTATGGCTTGTGGGTTTTTAGTATTAGGGTTGTAAGGGTTTTTAGGGTTAGGGTTGCAAGGGTTTTTAGGGTTAGGGCTTTAGGGTTTTTAGGGTTACGGCTTGAGGGTTTTTAGAATTAGGGTTGTAAGGGTTTTTTGGGTTAGGTTTGTAAGGGTTTTTATGGTCAGGGCTTTAGGGATTTTAGGGTTAGGGCTTGAGGGATTTTTGGGTTACTGCTGTAGTGTTTATAGGGTTAGCCTTGTAAGGGTTTTTGGTGTTAGGGTTTCAGGGTTTTTAGGGTTAGGATTGTAAGGGTTTTTAGGGTTAAGGTTTTAGGGTTTTTAGGGTTAGGATTGCAAGGGATTTTAGGGTTAGGGCTTTAGGGATTTTATGGTCAGGGTTGTAATTGTTTTTAGTGTTAGGGCTTGAGGGAGTTTAGGGTCAAGGTTGTAAGGGTTTTTAGGGTTTGGATTGTTGTGGGTAGTTAGGGTCTGGCCGCCGGAAGATGTCGTGCTGTACGGAAAGGTGGAGCCCCTCCCTTGATGGACAGTGGCGTGTGGCCTGTGATGTAAGCAAGCGGAAGTGACGCTATGGGCCTCGGCTATATAAGCCCATGTGACTCGACAATAAACGCCATTTGCCATCCACCACATTGTTGTCTGTGAGCCGATGGACCGAGCGGCCTGGGGTTGGCCGCCGTGCCGTTCGTGAACCAGGTCGCCACTGCCCCCTGAAGGCAACAGATTGTAAGGCATTTTAGGGTCAGGACTTTAGAGATTTTAGGGTTAGGGCTTGAGGGATTTTAGGGTTAGGCCTTTAGTGTTTATAGGGTTAGGGTTGTAAGGGTTTTTAGAATTAGGGTTGTAAGGGTTTTTAGGGTTAGGGTTTTAGGGTTTTTAGGGTTAGGATTGTAAGGGATTTTTAGGTTATGTCTTTAGGGATTTTTGGGTCAGGGTTGTAAGGGTTTTTCGGGTTAGGGCTTGAGGGTTATTAGAATTAGGATTGTAAGGGTTTTTAGGGTTAGGATTGTAAGGGATTTTAGGGTTAGGGCTTTAGGGTTTTTAGGGAACATGTCTTGTGCCCCATTTCACCAGGAATTCTATCCTGGGCCTCATAAAGTAGGAATTATGGTGTCAAAGCACCCCGGAAAGAATTGAGTCAGATGATGGGGCTCATTTCCAAAACAACCTTATAGACACTGGGGTCAAAGAGCATGGTTTTGAGTCGAAATCGAGGGATACAATGGGTTGTAAAAGACTACACTGAAGGTGCTGGGACATCCCCAAAATTGGGATACACATCTGGTAAAGGTCACCTGGTTTATCGACAAGAGGGGATCATCCAACTGAGCTGGACCTGCCCAATCAAACCCTTTACATACTGTAGAAGGGGATAAAGTTCTTGTAGTGCACGTAAAAAACATGCTGGGGAAAGGAGTCTGGGATGTGCCTGCCTCAGGCAAACGAAAACCCGTTTGTGGGATAGTTTTTGCTCAAGAACTTGGGTTTCCTTGGTGGGTGATGCAGAGGAATGGGGCAGTGTGATGCGTACCTCAAGGGGATTTAATGTTGGGCGGGGACAGCCCATGAGTTAATTGGGTGATGTTAATTACTGTATAATACCGAATGTCATCACCGCTATGATTGCTCTATGTCACATCAGTGGCATGACGGTAAGAGTAACCCAGGTTAATTAATAAATGATGCTGAATAGAACTGGACATGTTCAGCGGTGATGGAACAAGAGCTGGTTTCAGCATGAAATGATCCAGAACCATCTACGGGATATCTACGGTCCAGAATCATCCACGGGACAACCCACAGATTAAGAGAATGATATGTGTGTATATCAAAGGATGAGTAACTTATGAGGAAGAGGACGAGTAACTGTATTGGGAAGAGTAAGACCTGAGCATGACATAGATGTTATGGAAGAAGGGGTGGATAATTTCCTGGTTTTGGTTGGGATTATTTTCCTTCCTAGTAGCTGGTGTGGTGCTGTGCTTTGGATCTGGGGACAGAGCCAAGAGAGCTGACCCCAACTGTCCAAAGGGATGTTCCATACCACATCGCATCACGATCAGCTCCCCAGCACAGCTCTGTGCAGCTGAATCACAGAATCACACAATCAGTGAGGTTGGAAAAGACCTCTAAGATCTCCTGGTCCAACCCTTAACCTACCACTAAACTCTACATCTACGCGTTTCTTGAAGACCTCCAGGGATGGCGACTCAACCGATTCCCTGGGCAGCCCATTCCAATGCTGCACCACCCTTTTGGTGAAGAAATTTCCCCTAATAACCAATCTAAACCTCCCCTGGTGCAACTTGAGGCCATTTCCTCTTGTCTTATCACTTGGTGCTTGGGAGAAGAACCCAATCCCCACCTCCCTGAAACCTCATTTAAGAAGTTCTTGAGCCTTCTTTTCCCCAACCTAAACAACTCCAGCTCTCAGCCTCCTCATCAGCCCTGTTCCCCAGACCCTTCACCAGCTTCGTTGCCTTTCTTTGGACGGGCTCCAGCCCTTCGATGTCCTTCTTGGATTGAGACAAGGGCAGCGGTTGAAGGAGTCTCGCTGCGGCCGCTTGTATTGAAGGAGTTGTGCTGCTGCCACCCCGTGTTGAAGGAACCACATTGCTGCCACCTGGAGTTGAAGGAATTACGCTGCTGCCACCTTGTGTTGAAGGACTTACGCTTCTGCCACCTCCAGTTTTTTTTTTTTTTTTTTTGGAATTTCCTTTTCAGTAGATCGGATGGACTCTCCTTCGTCTTTATTTATCAGTAATTCATACAATGGACAGCCCGAGCTGGGTGCCTCCTGGGAGGTACCGCTGTTACATTTGGTTTCTTCTTTTTATGATTTATTTTTATTTTTATTCTGTATATTTTATCTTTTGTATGATAACTCCACCCTGACATAGCTCCAATCCATACCGGCCCTTTTAACCAATCCAGTGTTATGAGTCTGGAGTCTTTCTCCGTGATTTTTCCGTTCAAATTCTTGGGTGGCACCTTCCTGGAGTAGGCCGACCTTCTCCAGGTGTTGATATCCAGATGTCATCCCATCGGTCTCCTGAGATTCTCTTGACTTTATCTGGTCAAGAGAATCCCTGCACCACTGCCAGGACAGAGCGAGGAGCTGAAACATCCTTGGCTTGGTGTAAGCACTGTTCTGCAACAATTAAAACATCGGCGTGTTATCACCACTCTTCTCATCCTAATTTTAAACACAGCACCCTGCCGGCTACTAGGAGGAAAATTAACTCTATCCCAGTCAAAACCAGGACAGAGTGTTATGCTCAGCGGTACAGAACCTAACTGGTGGCCTGTAGTATTCCCCAGTACTGGGTCCAGTGTTAATTTATTCATCAGAGACCTGGGTGATGGAACGGAGGGCACCCTCAGCAAATTTTTTGATGACATAAATTGGGAGGAGTGGCTGATACCCCTGCCCCTGGAGAGGAATAACCCCAAGCACCAGTACAGACCACTGAAACTGGTCTGAAGCCACCCACGGAGGTTTCGGACTCTCTTTCCGTGGAGATACTCAAAGGATGGGTAGATGCAATCCTGGAAATCCTGCTCCTGCTAATGATGCTTGAAGGGCTTGGACTGGACTCTCCCAGTCCGAATTACTGGGTGAGTCTGTAAGGACCAACAGCTTTACTGGGAATTTTTCTGCGGGACACCATGCTGCTTTGGGTCCTGGACACACGGAGCAGAGCCTCTTGTTGTAAGGATTGTAAGGGCTTTAGGGTTGTAAGGGTTTGTAGGGTTAGGATTGTAAGGGATTTTAGGGTTGTAAGGGTTTTTAGGGTTAGGGCTTTAGGGTTTTTAGGGTTAGGGCTTTAGGGATTTTAGGGTTAGGGTTGTAAGGGTTTTTAAGGTTAGGATTGTAAGGGATTTTAGGGTTAGGTCTTTAGGGATTTTAGGGTTAGGACTGTAAGGGATTTTGAGGTATAAGGTTTTAGGGTTTTTAGGGTTAGGGTTGTAAGTGTTTTTAGGGTTAGGTCTTGAGGGTTTTTAGGGTTAGGGTTGTAAGGGTTTTTAGGGTTAGGGGCTGCAAAATGGGGGAAAAATCAAGGATTTTTTAGCAAAGGGTGGGATGAAATTGGAGCATCCAGGAACCTGTAGGCTCTCCCAGACCCTCCTAATATTTCCAGCCCCCCCCAGAACGACCCATTTGCCCTCTGGGAACCTCCCCCATTATCCTCAGCCTCCCTAAGAATCTTCCAGAATACCCTTCAGTACCCCTATTTGCCCCCCAGACCCCCATATTCTTCTCAGACTCCCTCAATAACCCCAGAGCTCCCCCAGGAGCCTCCCAGGGCTTCCCCAGAGCCCTCCATTTCCCCCAATCCCCCATTTCCCCCCCTCAGACTTCCCCCTGCAATATCCCCAGACCCCCTTACCCCACCCCAAGCATCCCCCAGGACCCCATCAGGACCTCATTTCCCACCCCAGTATCCCTGGGACCCTTCATTTCCCCCCAAATCTCCCCCCACCATCCTCCAAAGCCCCCATTTTTTCCCCAGAACCCCCACTTTTCCACACCAGAATGCCCGTTTCCCCTCTCAGACCCCTCCCAATTTCCCCAGACCCCCCTGGGACCACCCCAAGATCCATCCCCCAGTTTCCTCTCATTATCCCAGAACCCACCCAGGCAACCCCAAAGCTCCCCATTACTTTTCTAGGACCACCATTTCCCCCCCAAGTATCCCCAGAGCCCCCAGTTCCCACTCAGAACCCGAATTTCCCCTCTCAGACCCCACTAATATCTCCAGGGAGATATAATTATATATATATTTATCTATATATATAAAATAATAACCAGGGATTGTTTGGTTTTATCCCCTTCCCACAAACCCACCATGTGCCTACAGTGGTGGAAACAACCACCGGGTGGCTGGAAACATGTCCCGTGCCCCATTTCACCAGGAATTCTATCCTGGGCCTCATAAAGTAGGTCTTATGGTGTCAAGGCACCCCGGAAAGAATTGAGTCAGATGATGGGGCTCATTTCCAAAACAAACTTATAGACACTGGGGTCAAAGGGCATGGTATTGAGTTGATATTGCCAGGGAAAATCGAGGGATACAATGGGTTGTAAAAGACTACACTGAAGGTGCTGGGACATCCCCAAAATTGGGATACACATCTGGTAAAGGTCACCTGGTTTATCAACAAGAGGGAATCATCCAACTGAGCTGGACCTGCCCAATCAAACGTGTTACATACTGTAGAAAGGGATAAAGTTCTTGTAGTGCACGTAAAAAACATGCTGGGGAAAGGAGTCTGGGATGTGCCTGCCTCAGGCAAACGAAAACCCGTTTGTGGGATAGTTTTTGCTCAAGAACTTGGGTTTCCTTGGTGGGTGATGCAGAGGAATGGGGCAGTGTGATGCGTACCTCAAGGGGATTTAATGTTGGGCGGGGATAGCCCATGAGTTAATTGGGTGATGTTAATTACTGTATAATACCGAATGTCATCACCGCTATGATTGCTTTATGTCACATCAGTGGCATGATGGTAAGAGTAACCCAGGTTAATTAAAAAGGGATGCTGAACAGAACTGGACACGTTCAGCGGTGATGGAACCAGGGCTGGTTTCAGCATGAAATGATCCAGAATCATCTACGGGATATCTACGGTCCAGAATCATCCACGGGACAACCCACAGATTAAGAGAATGATATGTGTGTTTATCAAAGGATGAGTAACTTATGAGGAAGAGGACGAGTAACTGTATTGGGAAGAGTAAGACCTGAGCATGACATAGATGTTATGGAAGAAGGGGTGGATAATTTCCTGGTTTTGGCTGGGATAGAGTTATTTTCCTTCCTAGTAGCTGGTGTGGTGCTGTGCTTTGGATCTGGGGACTGAGCCAAGAGAGCTGACCCCAACTGTCCAAAGGGATGTTCCATACCACATCGCATCACAATCAGCTCCCCAGCACAGCTCTGTGCAGCTGAATCACAGAATCACACAATCATTGAGGTTGGAAAAGACCTCTAAGATCTCCTGGTCCAACCCTTAACCTACCACTAAACTCTACATCTACGCGTTTCTTGAAGACCTCCAGGGATGGCGACTCAACCGATTCCCTGGGCAGCCCATTCCAATGCTGCACCACCCTTTTGGTGAAGAAATTTCCCCTAATAACCAATCCAAACCTCCCCTGGTGCAACTTGAGGCCATTTCCTCTTGTCTCATCACTTGGTGCTTGGGAGAAGAACCCAATCCCCACCTCCCTGAAACCTCATTTAAGAAGTTCTTGAGCCTTCTTTTCCCCAACCTAAACAACTCCAGCTCTCAGCCTCCTCATCAGCCCTGTTCCCCAGACCCTTCACCAGCTTCGTTGCCTTTCTTTGGACGGGCTCCAGCCCCTCCATGTCCTTCTTGGAGTGAGACAAGGGCAGCGGTTGAAGGAATCTCGCTGCGGCCGCTTGTATTGAAGGAGTTGTGCTGCTGCCACCCCGTGTTGAAGGAACCACATTGCTGCCACCTCGAGTTGAAGGAACCACATTGCTGCCACCTTGTGTTGAAGGACTTACGCTTCTGCCACCTCCAGTTTTTTTTTTTTTTTTTTTGGAATTTCCTTTTCAGTAGATCGGATGGACTCTCCTTCGTCTTTATTTATCAGTAATTCATACAATGGACAGCCCGAGCTGGGTGCCTCCTGGGAGGTACCGCTGTTACATTTGGTTTCTTCTTTTTATGATTTATTTTTATTTTTATTCTGTATATTTTATCTTTTGTATGATAACTCCACCCTGACATAGCTCCAATCCATACCGGCCCTTTTAACCAATCCAGTGTTATGAGTCTGGAGTCTTTCTCCGTGATTTTTCCGTTCAAATTCTTGGGTGGCACCTTCCTGGAGTAGGCCGACCTTCTCCAGGTGTTGATATCCAGATGTCATCCCATCGGTCTCCTGAGATTCTCTTGACTTTATCTGGTCAAGAGAATCCCTGCACCACTGCCAGGACAGAGCGAGGAGCTGAAACATCCTTGGCTTGGTGTAAGCACTGTTCTGCAACAATTAAAACATCGGCGTGTTATCACCACTCTTCTCATCCTAATTTTAAACACAGCACCCTGCCGGCTACTAGGAGGAAAATTAACTCTATCCCAGTCAAAACCAGGACAGAGTGTTATGCTCAGCGGTACAGAACCTAACTGGTGGCCTGTAGTATTCCCCAGTACTGGGTCCAGTGTTAATTTATTCATCAGAGACCTGGGTGATGGAACGGAGGGCACCCTCAGCAAATTTTTTGATGACATAAATTGGGAGGAGTGGCTGATACCCCTGCCCCTGGAGAGGAATAACCCCAAGCACCAGTACAGACCACTGAAACTGGTCTGAAGCCACCCACGGAGGTTTCGGACTCTCTTTCCGTGGAGATACTCAAAGGATGGGTAGATGCAATCCTGGAAATCCTGCTCCTGCTAATGATGCTTGAAGGGCTTGGACTGGACTCTCCCAGTCCGAATTACTGGGTGAGTCTGTAAGGACCAACAGCTTTACTGGGAATTTTTCTGCGGGACACCATGCTGCTTTGGGTCCTGGACACACGGAGCAGAGCCTCTTGTTGTAAGGATTGTAAGGGCTTTAGGGTTGTAAGGGTTTGTAGGGTTAGGATTGTAAGGGATTTTAGGGTTGTAAGGGTTTTTAGGGTTAGGGCTTTAGGGTTTTTAGGGTTAGGGCTTTAGGGATTTTAGGGTTAGGGTTGTAAGGGTTTTTAAGGTTAGGATTGTAAGGGATTTTAGGGTTAGGTCTTTAGGGATTTTAGGGTTAGGACTGTAAGGGATTTTGAGGTATAAGGTTTTAGGGTTTTTAGGGTTAGGGTTGTAAGTGTTTTTAGGGTTAGGTCTTGAGGGTTTTTAGGGTTAGGGTTGTAAGGGTTTTTAGGGTTAGGGGCTGCAAAATGGGGGAAAAATCAAGGATTTTTTAGCAAAGGGTGGGATGAAATTGGAGCATCCAGGAACCTGTAGGCTCTCCCAGACCCTCCTAATATTTCCAGCCCCCCCCAGAACGACCCATTTGCCCTCTGGGAACCTCCCCCATTATCCTCAGCCTCCCTAAGAATCTTCCAGAATACCCTTCAGTACCCCTATTTGCCCCCCAGACCCCCATATTCTTCTCAGACTCCCTCAATAACCCCAGAGCTCCCCCAGGAGCCTCCCAGGGCTTCCCCAGAGCCCTCCATTTCCCCCAATCCCCCATTTCCCCCCCTCAGACTTCCCCCTGCAATATCCCCAGACCCCCTTACCCCACCCCAAGCATCCCCCAGGACCCCATCAGGACCTCATTTCCCACCCCAGTATCCCTGGGACCCTTCATTTCCCCCCAAATCTCCCCCCACCATCCTCCAAAGCCCCCATTTTTTCCCCAGAACCCCCACTTTTCCACACCAGAATGCCCGTTTCCCCTCTCAGACCCCTCCCAATTTCCCCAGACCCCCCTGGGACCACCCCAAGATCCATCCCCCAGTTTCCTCTCATTATCCCAGAACCCACCCAGGCAACCCCAAAGCTCCCCATTACTTTTCTAGGACCACCATTTCCCCCCCAAGTATCCCCAGAGCCCCCAGTTCCCACTCAGAACCCGAATTTCCCCTCTCAGACCCCACTAATATCTCCAGGGAGATATAATTATATATATATTTATCTATATATATAAAATAATAACCAGGGATTGTTTGGTTTTATCCCCTTCCCACAAACCCACCATGTGCCTACAGTGGTGGAAACAACCACCGGGTGGCTAGAAACATGTCCCGTGCCCCATTTCACCAGGAATTCTATCCTGGGCCTCATAAAGTAGGTCTTATGGTGTCAAGGCACCCCGGAAAGAATTGAGTCAGATGATGGGGCTCATTTCCAAAACAAACTTATAGACACTGGGGTCAAAGGGCATGGTATTGAGTTGATATTGCCAGGGAAAATCGAGGGATACAATGGGTTGTAAAAGACTACACTGAAGGTGCTGGGACATCCCCAAAATTGGGATACACATCTGGTAAAGGTCACCTGGTTTATCAACAAGAGGGAATCATCCAACTGAGCTGGACCTGCCCAATCAAACGTGTTACATACTGTAGAAAGGGATAAAGTTCTTGTAGTGCACGTAAAAAACATGCTGGGGAAAGGAGTCTGGGATGTGCCTGCCTCAGGCAAACGAAAACCCGTTTGTGGGATAGTTTTTGCTCAAGAACTTGGGTTTCCTTGGTGGGTGATGCAGAGGAATGGGGCGGTCCGATGTGTACCTCAAGGGGATTTAATGTTGGGCAGGGACAGCCCATGAGTTAATGGGCTGATGTTAATTACTGTATAATACCGAATGTCATCACCGCTATGATTGCTCTATGTCACATCAGTGGCATGACGGTAAGAGTAACCCAGGTTAATTAAAAAGGGATGCTGAACAGAACTGGACATGTTCAACGGTGATGGAACCAGGGCTGGTTTCAGCATGAAATGATCCAGAACCATCTATGGGATATCTACGGTCCAGAATCATCCACGGGACAACCCACAGATTAAGAGAATGATATGTGTGTTTATCAAAGGATGAGTAACTTATGAGGAAGAGGACGAGTAACTGTATTGGGAAGAGTAAGACCTGAGCATGACATAGATGTTATGGAAGAAGGGGTGGATAATTTCCTGGTTTTGGCTGGGATTATTTTCCTTCCTAGTAGCTGGTGTGGTGCTATGCTCTGGATCTGGGGACAGAGCCAGGACAGCTGACCCCAACTGTCCAAAGGGATGTTCCATACCACATCGCATCACAATCAGCTCCCCAGCACAGCTCTGTGCAGCTGAATCAAAGAATCACACAATCACTGAGGTTGGAAAAGACCTCTAAGATCTCCTGGTCCAACCCTTAACCTACCACTAAACTCTACATCTACGCGTTTCTTGAATACCTCCAGGGATGGCGACTCAACCGATTCCCTGGGCAGCCCATTCCAATGCTGCACCACCCTTTCGGTGAAGAAATTTCCCCTAATAACCGATCTAAACCTCCCCTGGTGCAACTTGAGGCCATTTCCTCTTGTCTCATCACTTGGTGCTTGGGAGAAGAACCCAATCCCTACCTCCCTGAAACCTCATTTAAGAAGTTCTTGAGCCTTCTTTTCCCCAACCTAAACAACTCCAGCTTTCAGCCTCCTCATCAGCCCTGTTCCCCAGACCCTTCACCAGCTTCGTTGCCTTTCTTTGGACGGGCTCCAGCCCCTCGATGTCCTTCTTGGATTGAGACAAGGGCAGCGGTTGAAGGAATCTCGCTGCGGCCGCTTGTATTGAAGGAGTTGTGCTGCTTCCACCTGGTGTTGAAGGAACCACATTGCTGCCACCTGGAGTTGAAGGAATTACGCTGCTGCCACCTTGTGTTGAAGGACTGACGCTTCTGCCACCTCCAGTATTTATTTTTTTTTTTTTTTGGAATTTCCTTTTCAGTAGATCGGATGGACTCTCCTTCGTCTTTATTTATCAGTAATTCATACAATGGACAGCTCGAGCTGGGTGCCTCCTGGGAAGTGCCGCTGTTACATTTGGTTCCTTCTTTTTATGATTTATTTTTATTTTTATTCTGTATGTTTTATCATTTGTATGATAACTCCACCCTGACATAGCTCCAATCCATACCGGCCCTTTTAACCAATCTAGTGTTCTGAGTCTGGAGTCTTTCTCCGTGATTTTTCCATTCAAATTCTTGGGTGGCACCATCCTGGAGTAGGCCGACCTTCTCCAGGTGTTGATATCCAGATGTTATCCCATCGGTCTCCCGAGATTCTCTTGACTTATCTGGTCAAGAGAATCCCTGCACCACTGGCAGGACAGAGCGAGGAGCTGAAACGTCCTTGGTGTGCTTACACCAAGCCAATTAAACAATTAAAACATTGGCGTGTTATCACCACTCTTCTCATCCTAATTTTAAACATAGCACCCTGCCGGCTACTAGGAGGAAAATTAACTCTATCCCAGTCAAAACCAGGACAGAGCGTTATGCTCAGCGGTGCAGAACCTAACTGGTGGCCTGTAGTATTCCCCAGTACTGGGTCCAGTGTTAATTTATTCATCAGAGACCTGGGTGATGGAACGGAGGGCACCCTCAGCAAATTTTTTGATGACATAAATTGGGAGGAGTGGCTGATACCCCTGCCCCTGGAGAGGAATAACCCCAAGCACCAGTACAGACCACTGAAACTGGTCTGAAGCCACCCACGGAGGTTTCGGAGTCTCTTTCCTTGGAGATACTCAAAGGATGTGTAGATGCAGTCCTGGAAATCCTGCTCCTGCTAATGATGCTTGAAGGGCTTGGACTGGACTCTTCCAGTCCTAATTACTGGGTGATTCTGTAAGGACCAACAGCTTTACTGGGAATTTTTCTGCGGGACACCATGCTGGTTTGGGTCCTGGACACACGGAGCAGAGCCTCTTGATGTAAGGGTTTTAAGTGTTAGGGTTTTAGGGTTTTTAGGGTAAGGATTGTAAGGGATTTTAGGGTTAGGGTTTTAGGGTTTTTAGAATTAGGGTTGTAAGGGTTTTTAGGTTTAGGTTTTGAGGGTTTTTAGGGTCAGGTCTTGAGGGTTTTTAGGGTCAGGGTTTTAGGGTTTTTAGGGTTAGGATTGTAAGGGATTTTAGGGTTAGGTCTTTAGGGATTTTAGGGTTAGGACTGTAAGGGATTTTGAGGTTTAGGGTTTTTAGGGTTTTTAGGGTTAGGGTTTAAGGGTTTTTAGGGTTAGGGGCTGCAAAATGGGGGAAAATCAAGGATTTTTTAGCAAAGGGTGGGATGAAGTTGGAGCATCCATGAACCTGTAGGCTCTCCCAGACCCTCTTAATATTTCCAGCCCCCCCCAGAACGATCCATTTGCCCTCTGGGAACCCCCCCCATTATCCTCAGCCTCCCCAGGAATCTTCCGGAATACCCTTCGGTACCCCTATATGCCCCCCAGACCCCCATATTCTTCTCAGACTCCCTCAATAACCCCAGAGCTCCCCCAGGAGCCTCCCAGGGCTTCCCCAGAGCCCTCCATTTCCCCCAATCCCCCATTTCCCCCCCTCAGACTTCCCCCTGCAATATCCCCAGACCCCCTTACCCCACCCCAGGCATCCCCCAAGACCCCATATGGACCTCATTTCCCACCCCAGTATCCCTGGGACCCTCCATTTCCCCCCAAAGCTCCCCCCACCGTCCTCCAAAGCCCCCATTTTTTCCCCCAGAACCCCCACTTTTCCACACCAGAAGGGCCATTTCCCCTCTCAGACCCCTCCCAATATCCCCAGACCCCCCTGGGACCACCCCAAGATCCATCGCCCAGTTTCCTCTCATTACCCCAGAACCCACCCAGGGAACCCCAAAGCTCCCCATTACTTTTCTAGGACCACCATTTCCCCCCCAAGTATCCCCAGAGCCCCCAGTTCCCACTCAGAACCCGAATTTCCCCACTCAGACCCCACTAATATCTCCAGGGAGATATAATTATATATATATATATATATATATATATATATATATATGTATAAAATAATAACCAGGGATTGTTGGGTTTTATCCCCTTCCCACAAACCCACCATGTGCCTACAGTGGTGGAAGCAATCACTGGGTGGCTGGAAACATGTCCCATGCCCCATTTCACCAGGAATTCTATCCTGGGCCTCATAAAGTAGGTCTTATGGTGTCAAGGCACCCCGGAAAGAATTGAGTCAGATGATGGGGCTCATTTCCAAAACAACCTTATAGAAACTGGGGTCAAAGAGCATGGTTTTGAGTTGAAATCGAGGGATACAATGGGTTGTAAAAGACTACACTGAAGGTGCTGGGACATCCCCAAAATTGGGATACACATCTGGTAAAGGTCACCTGGTTTATCAACACGAGGGGATTTGCCAACTGAGCTGGACCTGCCCAATCAAACCCATTACATACTGTAGAAGGGGATAAAGTTCTTGTAGTGCACGTAAAAAACATGCTGGGGAAAGGAGTCTGGGATGTGCCTGCCTCAGGCAAATGAAAACCTGTTTTTGGGATAGTTTTTGCTCAAGATCTTGGGTTTCCTTGGTGGGTGATGCAGAGGAATGGGGCGGTCCGATGCGTACCTCAAGGGGATTTAATGTTGGGCGGGGACAGCCCATGAGTTAATGGGCTGATGTTAATTACTGTATAATACCGAATGTCATCACCGCTATGATTGCTCTATGTCACATCAGTGGCATGACGGTAAGAGTAACCCAGGTTAATTAAAAAGTGATGCTGAACGGAACCGGACACGTTCAGCGGTGATGGAACCAGGGCTGGTTTCAGCATGAAATGATCCAGAACCATCTACGGGATATCTACGGTCCAGAATCATCCACGGGACAACCCACAGATTAAGAGAATGATATGTGTGTTTATCAAAGGATGAGTAACTTATGAGGAAGAGGACGAGTAACTGTATTGGGAAGAGTAAGACCTGAGCATGACATAGATGTTATGGAAGAAGCGGTGGATAATTTCCTGGTTTTGGTTGGGATTATTTTCCTTCCTAGTAGCTGGTGGGGTGCTGTGCTTTGGATGTGGGGACAGAGCCAGGACAGCTGACCCCAACTGTCCAAAGGGATGTTCCATACCACATCGCATCACAATCAGCTCCCCAGCACAGCTCTGTGCAGCTGAATCACAGAATCACACAATCAGTGAGGTTGGAAAAGACCTCTAAGATCTCCTGTCCAACCCTTAACCTACCACTAAACTCTACATCTACGCGTTTCTTGAAGACCTCCAGGGATGGTGACTCAACCGATTCCCTGGGCAGCCCATTCCAATGCTGCACCACCCTTTTGGTGAAGAAATTTCCCCTAATAACTGATCTAAACCTCCCCTGGTGCAACTTGAGGCCATTTCCTCTTGTCTCATCACTTGGTGCTTGGGAGAAGAACCCAATCCCCACCTCCCTGAAACCTCATTTAAGAAGTTCTTGAGCCTTCTTTTCCCCAACCTAAACAACTCCAGCTCTCAGCCTCCTCATCAGCCCTGTTCCCCAGACCCTTCACCAGCTTCGTTGCCTTTCTTTGGACGCGCTCCAGCCCCTCGATGTCCTTCTTGGATTGAGAAAAGGGCAGCGGTTGAAGGAATCTCGCTGCGGCCGCTTGTATTGAAGGAGTTGTGCTGCTGCCACCCCGTGTTGAAGGAACCACATTGCTGCCACCTGGAGTTGAAGGAATTACGCTGCTGCCACCTTGTGTTGAAGGACTTACGCTTCTGCCACCTCCAGGTTTTTTTTTTTTTTTTTTTTTGGAATTTCCTTTTCAGTAGATCGGATGGACTCTCCTTCGTCTTTATTTATCAGTAATTCATACAATGGACAGCCCGAGCTGGGCGCCTCCTGGGAAGTTCCGCTGTTACATTTGGTTCCTTCTTTTTATGATTTATTTTTATTTTTATTCTGTATATTTTATCATTTGTATGATAACTCCACCCTGACATAGCTCCAATCCATACCGGCCCTTTTAACCAATCCAGTGTTCTGAGTCTGGAGTCTTTCTCCGTGATTTTTTCGTTCAAATTCTTGGGTGGCACCTTCCTGGAGTAGGCCGACCTTCTCCAGGTGTTGATATCCAGATGTCATCCCATTGGTCTCCTGAGATTCTCTTGAATTATCTGGTCAAGAGAATCCCTGCACCACTGCCAGGACAGAGCGAGGAGCTGAAACGTCCTTGGCTTGGTGTAAGCACTGCTCTGCAACAATTAAAGCATCGGCGTGTTATCACCACTCTTCTCATCCTAATTTTAAACATAGCACCCTGCCGGCTACTAGGAGGAAAATTAACTCTATCCCAGTCAAAACCAGGACAGAGTGTTATGCTCAGCGGTGCGGAACCTAACTGGTGGCCTGTAGTATTCCCCAGGGGCCAGTACTGGGTCCAGTGTTAATTTATTCATCAGAGACCTGGGTGATGGAACGGAGGGCACCCTCAGCAAAGTTTTTGATGACATAAATTGGGAGGAGTGGCTGATACCCCTGCCCCTGGAGAGGAATAACCCCAAGCTCCAGTACAGACCACTGAAACTGGTCTGAAGCCACCCACGGAGGTTTCGGAGTCTCTTTCCTTGGAGATACTCAAAGGATGGGTAGATGCAGTCCTGGAAATCCTGCTCCTGCTAATGATGCTTGAAGGGCTTGGACTGGACTCTCCCAGTCCGAATAACTGGGTGATTCTGTAATGACCAACAGCTTTACTGGGAATTTTTCTGCGGGACACTAAGCTGGTTTGGGTCCTGGACACACGGAGCAGAGCCTCTTGTTGTAAGGGTTGTAAGGGTTTTTAGGGTTAGGGCTTGAGGGTTTTTAGGGTTAGGGCTTGAGGGTTTTTAGGGTTAGGGTTGTAAGGGTTTTTAGGGTTAGGGTATTAGGGTTTTTAGGGTTAGGATTGTAAGGGATTTTAGGGTTAGGGCTTGAGGGTTTTTAGGGTTAGGGTTGTAAGGGTTTTTAGGGTTATGATTGTAAGGGATTTTAGGGTTAGGGCTTGAGAGTTTTTAGAATTAGGGTTGTAAGGGTTTTTAGGGTTAGGATAGTAAGGGTTTTTAGGGTTACGATTGTAAGGGATTTTAGGGTTAGAGCTCTTCTCACCCCAAAGAGCCTGTTCTCATCCCAAAGGATCCCAAAAGTGCTATTTTTTTCCCCGTAAAGCAGAGCTTGAGAGGCAGTTCCCCCAAGCTGCCCTGGGGCGTTGAAGCCTCTATTGTAAGGGGGGGGGGGGGTCCCAAAAAATCAAGGATCCCCCTGTTCTGCTTGTCCTTTGCTACGTCCACAAGTGTGTGTGTGAATTTTGGGGAGGACATTTGGGGGGGTAAGGCACATTCAGGAAGCACGTGGGTGGTCCCCAGTGTCCCCAGGGACTCCTCACCACCGTGGCAGAGCCTGGCTGCAAAATGAGGGGAAAATAAAGGATTTTGAGCAAAGGGTGGGATGAAAGGGGAGCATCCAGGAACCTGTAGGCTCTCCCAGACCCTCTTAATATTTCCAGCCCCCCCCAGAACGACCCATTTGCCCTCTGGGAACCCCCCCATTATCCTCAGCGTCCCCAAGAATCTTCTGGAATACCCTTCAGTACCCCTATTTGCCCCCCAGACCCCCATATTCTTCTCAGACTCCATCAATAACCCCAGAGCTCCCCCCAGGAGCCTCCCAGAGCTTCCCCAGAGCCCTCCATTTCTCCCAATCCCCCATTTCCCCCCCTCAGACTTCCCCCTGCAATATCCCCAGACCCCTTTACCCCACCCCAGGCATCCCCCAAGACCCCATCAGGACCACATTTCCCACCCCAGTATCCCTGGGACCCTTCATTTCCCCCCAAATCTCCCCCCACCATCCTCCAGGGCCCCCATTTTTTCCCCCAGAACCCCCACTTTTCCACACCAGAATGCCCATTTCCCCTCTCAGACCCCTCCCAATATCTCCAGACCCCCCTGGGACCACCCCAAGATCCATCCCCCAGTTTCCTCTCATTACCCCAGAACCCACCCAGGGAACCCCAAAGCCCCCCATTACTTTTCTAGGACCACCATTTCCCCCCAAGTATCCCCAGAGCTCCCAGTTCCCACCCAGAACCCCAATTTCCCCTCTCAGACCCCACTAATATCTCCAGGGAGATATAATTATATATATATATATATATATATATATAAAAAATAATAACCAGGGATTGTTTGGTTTTATCCCCTTCCCACAAACCCACCATGTGCCTACAGTGGTGGAAACAACCACCGGGTGGCTGGAAACATGTCCCATGCCCCAATTCACCAGGAATTCTATCCTGGGCCTCATAAAGTAGGTCTTATGGTGTCAAGGCACCCCGGAAAGAATTGAGTCAGATGATGGGGCTCATTTCCAAAACAACCTTATAGACACTGGGGTCAAAGAGCATGGTTTTGAGTCGAAATCGAGGGATACAATGGGTTGTAAAAGACTACACTGAAGGTGCTGGGACATCCCCAAAATTGGGATACACATCTGGTAAAGGTCACCTGGTTTATCAACAAGAGGGGATCATCCAACTGAGCTGGACCTGCCCAATCAAACCCGTTATATACTGTAGAAGGGGATAAAGTTCTTGTAGTGCACGTAAAAAACATGCTGGGGAAAGGAGTCTGGGATGTGCCTGCCTCAGGCAAACGAAAACCCGTTTGTGGGATAGTTTTTGCTCAAGAACTTGGGTTTCCTTGGTGGGTGATGCAGAGGAATGGGGCGGTCCGATGCGTACCTCAAGGGGATTTAATGTTGGGCGGGGACAGCCCATGAGTTAATTGGCTGATGTTAATTACTGTATAATACCGAATGTCATCACCGCTATGATTGCTCTATGTCACATCAGTGGCATGACGGTAAGAGTAACCCAGGTTAATTAAAAAGTGATGCTGAACAGAACTGAACACGTTCAGCGGTGATGGAACCAGGGCTGGTTTCAGCATGAAATGATCCAGAATCATCTACGGGATATCTACGGTCCAGAATCATCCACGGGACAACCCACAGATTAAGAGAATGATATGTGTGTATATCAAAGGATGAGTAACTTATGAGGAAGAGGATGAGTAACTGTATTGGGAAGAGTAAGATCTGAGCATGACATAGATGTTATGGAAGACGGGGTGGATAATTTCCTGGTTTTGGTTGGGATTATTTTCCTTCCTAGTAGCTGGTGTGGTGCTGTGCTTTGGATCTGGGGACAGAGCCAGGAGAGCTGACCCCAACTGTCCAAAGGGATGTTCCATACCACATCGCATCACAATCAGCTCCCCAGCACAGCTCCGTGCAGCTGAATCAAAGAATCACACAATCAGTGAGGTTGGAAAAGACCTCTAAGATCTCCTGTCCAACCCTTAGCCTACCACTAAACTCTACATCTACGCGTTTCTTGAAGACCTCCAGGGATGGCGACTCAACCGATTCCCTGGGCAGCCCATTCCAATGCTGCACCACCCTTTCGGTGAAGAAATTTCTCCTAATAACCAATCTAAACCTCCCCTGGTGCAACTTGAGGCCATTTCCTCTTGTCTTATCACTTGGTGCCTGGGAGAAGAACCCAATCCCCACCTCCCTGAAACCTCATTTAAGAAGTTCTTGAGCCTTCTTTTCCCCAACCTAAACAACTCCAGCTCTCAGCCTCCTCATCAGCCCTGTTCCCCAGACCCTTCACCAGCTTCGTTGCCTTTCTTTGGACGGGCTCCAGCCCCTCGATGTCCTTCTTGGAGTGAGACAAGGGCAGCGGTTGAAGGAATCTGGCTGCGGCCGCTTGTGTTGAAGGAGTTGTGCTGCTGCCACCCCGTGTTGAAGGAACCACATTGCTGCCACCTGGAGTTGAAGGAATTACGCTGCTGCCACCCCGTGTTGAAGGACTGACGCTTCTGCCACCTCCAGTATTTATTTTTTTTTTTTTGGAATTTTCTTTTCAGTAGATCGGATGGACTCTCCTTCGTCTTTATTTATCAGTAATTTATACAATGGACAGCCCGAGCTGGGCGCCTCCTGGGAGGTACCGCTGTTACGTTTGGTTCCTTCATTTTATGATTTATTTTTATTTTTATTCTGTATATTTTATCATTTTTATGATAACTCCACCCTGACATAGCTCCAATCCATACCGGCCCTTTTAACCCATCTAGTGTTCTGAGTCTGGAGTCTTTCTCCGTGATTTTTCCGTTCAAATTCTTGGGTGGCACCTTCCTGGAGTAGGCCGACCTTCTCCAGGTGTTGATATCCAGATGTCATCCCATCGGTCTCCTGAGATTCTCTTGACTTTATCTGGTCAAGAGAATCCCTGCACCACTGGCAGGACAGAGCGAGGAGCTGAAACATCCTTGGTGTGCTTACACCAAGCCAATTAAACAATTAAAACATCGGCGTGTTATCACCACTCTTCTCTTCCTAATTTTAAACATAGCACCCTGCCGGCTACTAGGAGGAAAATTAACTCTATCCCAGTCAAAACCAGGACAGAGCGTTATGCTCAGCGGTGCAGAACTTAACTGGTGGCCTGTAGTGTTCCCCAGGGGCCAGTACTCGGTCCAGTGTTAATTTATTCATCAGAGACCTGGGTGATGGAACGGAGGGCACCCTCAGCAAGTTTTTTGATGACATAAATTGGGAGGAGTGGCTGATACCCCTGCCCCTGGAGAGGAATAACCCCAAGCACCAGTACAGACCACTGAAACTGGTCTGAAGCCACCCACGGAGGTTTCGGAGTCTCTTTCTTGGAGATACTCAAAGGATGTGTAGATGCAGTCCTGGAAATCCTGCTCCTGCTAATGATGCTTGAAGGGCTTGGACTGGACTCTCCCAGTCCGAATTACTGGGTGATTCTGTAAGGACCAACAGCTTTACTGGGAATTTTTCTGCGGGACACCATGCTGGTTTGGGTCCTGGACACACGGAGCAGAGCCTCTTGTTGTAAGGGTTGTAAGGGTTTTTAGGGTTAGGGTTGTAAGGGATTTTAGGGTTAGGGCTCTAGGGATTTTAGGTTTAGGGCTTTGGGGATTTTAGGGTTAGGGTTGTAAGGGTTTTTAGGGTTAGGGCTTTAGGTTTTTTAGGGTTAGGGCTTGAGGGTTTTTAGAATTAGGGTTGTAAGGGTTATTAGGGTTAGGGTTTTAGGGATTTTAGGGTTAGGATTGTAAGGGTTTTTAGGGTTAGGGCGTGAGGGTTTTTAGAATAAGGGTTGTAAGTGTTTTTAGGGTTAGGGTCTTAGGGTTTTTAGGGTTAGGATTGTAAGGGGTTTTTAGGGTTAGGGTTGTAAGGGTTTTTAGGGTTAGGGTTGTAAGGGATTTTAGGGTTAGGGCTTGAGGGTTTTTAGGCTTAGGGTTGTAAGGGTTTTTAGGGTTAGGGTTTTAGGGTTTTTAGGGTTAGGGTTGTAAGGGTTTTTAGGGTTAGGTCTTGAGGGTTTTTAGGGTTAGGGTTGTAAGGGTTTTTAGCGTTAGGGGCTGCAAAATGGGGGGAAAATCAAGTATTTTTTACCAAAGGGTGGGATGAAATTGGAGCATCCAGGAACCTGTAGGCTCTCCCAGACCCTCTTAATATTTCCAGCCCCCCCCAGAACGACCCATTTGCCCTCTGGGAACCTCCCCCATTATCCTCAGCCTCCCCAAGAATCTTCCGGAATACCCTTCGGTACCCCTATTTGCCCCCCAGACCCCCATATTCTTCCCAGACTCCCTCAATAACCCCAGAACTCCCCCAGGAGCCTCCCAGGGCTTCCCCAGAGCCCTCCATTTCCCCCAATCCCCCATTTCCCCCCCTCAGACTTCCCCCTGCAATATCCCCAGACCCCCTCCCCCCACCCCAAGCATCCCCCAGGACCCCATCAGGACCTCATTTCCCACCCCAGTATCCCTGGGGCCCTCCATTTCCCCCCAAAGCTCCCCCCACCATCCTCCAAAGCCCCCATTCTTTCCCCCAGAACCCCCACTTTTCCACACCAGAATGCCCATTTCCCCTCTCAGACCCCTCCCAATATCCCCAGACCCCCCTGGGACCACCCCAAGATCCATCCCCCAGTTTCCTCTCATTACACCAGAACCCACCCAGGGAACCCCAAAGCCCCCCATTACTTTTCTAGGACCACCATTTCCCCCCCAAGTATCCCCAGAGCCCCCAGTTCCCACTCAGAACCCCAATTTCCCCACTCAGACCCCACTAATATCTCCAGGGAGATATAATTATATATATATTTATATATATATATAAAATAATAACCAGGGATTGTTTGGTTTTATCCCCTTCCCACAAACCCACCATGTGCCTACAGTGGTGGAAACAGCCACCGGGTGGCTGGAAACATGTCCCGTGCCCCATTTCACCAGGAATTCTATCCTGGGCCTCATAAAGTAGGTCTTATGGTGTCAAGGCACCCCGGAAAGAATTGAGTCAGATGATGGGGCTCATTTCCAAAACAACCTTATAGACACTGGGGTCAAAGAGCATGGTTTTGAGTCGAAATCGAGAGATACAATGGGTTGTAAAAGACTACACTGAAGGTGCTGGGACATCCCCAAAATTGGGATACACATCTGGTAAAGGTCACCTGGTTTATCAACAAGAGGGGATCATCCAACTGAGCTGGACCTGCCCAATCAAATGCGTTACATACTGTAGAAGGGGATAAAGTTCTTGTAGTGCATGTAAAAAACATGCTGGGGAAAGGAGTCTGGGATGTGCCTGCCTCAGGCAAACGAAAACCCATTTGTGGGATAGTTTTTGCTCAAGAACTTGGGTTTCCTTGGTGGGTGATGCAGAGGAATGGGGCAGTGTGATGCGTACCTCAAGGGGATTTAATGTTGGGCGGGGACAGCCCATGAGTTAATGGGCTGATGTTAATTACTGTATAATACCGAATGTCATCACCGCTATGATTGCTCTATGTCACATCAGTGGTATGACGGTAAGAGTAACCCAGGTTAATTAAAAAGTGATGCTGAACAGAACTGGACACGTTCAGCGGTGATGGAACCAGGGCTGGTTTCAGCATGAAATGATCCAGAATCATCTACGGGATATCTACGGTCCAGAATCATCCATGGGACAACCCACAGATTAAGAGAATGATATGTGTGTATATCAAAGGATGAGTAACTTATGAGGAAGAGGACGAGTAACTGTATTGGGAAGAGTAAGACCTGAGCATGACATAGATGTTATGGAAGAAGGGGTGGATAATTTCCTGGTTTTGGTTGGGATTATTTTCCTTCGTAGTAGCTGGTGTGGTGCTGTGCTTTGGATGTGGGGACAGAGCCAGGACAGCTGACCCCAACTGTCCAAAGGGATGTTCCATACCACATCGCATCACAATCAGCTCCCCAGCTCAGCTCTGTGCAGCTGAATCAGAGAATCACACAATCACTGAGGTTGGAAAAGACCTCTAAGATCTCCTGGTCCAACCCTTAACCTACCACTAAACTCTACATCTACGCGTTTCTTGAAGACCTCCAGGGATGGCGACTCAACCGATTCCCTGGGCAGCCCATTCCAATGCTGCACCACCCTTTCGGTGAAGAAATTTCCCCTAATAACTGATCTAAACCTCCCCTGGTGCAACTTGAGGCCATTTCCTCTTGTCTCATCACTTGGTGCTTGGGAGAAGTACCCAATCCCCACCTCCCTGAAACCTCATTTAAGAAGTTCTTGAGCCTTCTTTTCCCCAACCTAAACAACTCCAGCTCTCAGCCTCCTCATCAGCCCTGTTCCCCAGACCCTTCACCAGCTTCGTTGCCTTTCTTTGGACGGGCTCCAGCCCCTCGATGTCCTTCTTGGAGTGAGACAAGGGCAGCGGTTGAAGGAATCTCGCTGCGGCCGCTTGTGTTGAAGGAGTTGTGCTGCTGCCACCTCGTGTTGAAGGAACCACATTGCTGCCACCTGGAGTTGAAGGAATTACGCTGCTGCCACCTTGTGTTGAAGGACTTACGCTTCTGCCACCTCCAGGTTTTTTTTTTTGGAATTTCCTTTTCAGTAGATCGGATGGACTCTCCTTCGTCTTTATTTATCAGTAATTCATACAATGGACAGCCCGAGCTGGGCGCCTCCTGGGAAGTGCCGCTGTTACGTTTGGTTTCTTCTTTTTATGATTTATTTTTATTTTTATTCTGTATATTTTATCATTTGTATGATAACTCCACCCTGACATAGCTCCAATCCATACTGGCCCTTTTAACCAATCTAGTATTCTGAGTCTGGAGTCTTTCTCCGTGATTTTTCCGTTCAAATTCTTGGGTGGCACCATCCTGCAGTAGGCCGACCTTCTCCAGGTGTTGATATCCAGATGTCATCCCATCGGTCTCCTGAGATTCTCTTGAATTATCTGGTCAAGAGAATCCCTGCACCACTGCCAGGACAGAGCGAGGAGCTGAAACATCCTTGGCTTGGTGTAAGCACTGCCCTGCAACAATTAAAACATCGGCGTGTTATCAGCACTCTTCTCATCCTAGTCCAAAACGTAGCACCCTGCCGGCTACTAGGAGGAAAATTAACTCTATCCCAGTCAAAACCAGGACAGTGTTATGCTCAGCGGTGCAGAACCTAACTGGTGGCCTGTAGTGTTCCCCAGGGGCCAGTACTGGGTCCAGTGTTAATTTATTCATCAGAGACCTCAGTGATGGAACGGACGGCACCCTCAGCAAAGTTTTTGATGACATAAATTGGGAGGAGTGGCTGATACCCCTGCCCCTGGAGAGGAATAACCCCAAGCTCCAGTACAGACCACTGAAACTGGTCTGAAGCCACCCACGGAGGTTTCGGAGTCTCTTTCCTTGGAGATACTCAAAGGATGTGTAGACGCAGTCCTGGAAATCCTGCTCCTGCTAATGATGCTTGAAGGGCTTGGACTGGACGGACTCTCCCAGTCCTAATTACTGGGTGAGTCTGTAACGACCAGCAGCTTTACTGGGAATTTTTCTGCGGGACACCATGCTGGTTTGGGTCCTGGACACACGGAGCAGAGCCTCTTGTTGTAAGGGTTGTAAGGGTTTTTAGGGTTAGGGTTTTTAGTATTACAGTTGTAAGGGTTTTTCAGGTTAGGATTGTAAGGGATTTTAGCATTAGGGCTTTAGGGATTTTAGGTTTAGGGCTTTAGGGTTTTTAGGGTTAGTGTTGTAAGGGTTTCTAGGGCTAGGGCTTGAGGGTTTTTAGGGTTAGCGTTGTGAGGGTTTTTATGGTTAGGGCTTTAGGGATTTTAGGGTTAGGGCTTGAGGTTTTTTAGGGTTAGGGCTTGAGGGTTTTTAGAATTAGGGTTGTAAGTGTTTTTAGGGTTAGGATTTTAAGGGATTTTAGCGTTAGGGTTTTAGGGATTTTAGGGTAAGGGCTTTAGTGTTTTTAGGGTTAGGGCTTTAGGGTTCTTAGGGTAGGGTTGTAAGGGTTTTTAGGGTTAGGGATTAAGGGCTTTTAGGGTTAGAGTTGTAAGGATTTTTAGGGTTAGTATTGTAAGTGTTTTTAGGGTTAGGGCTGTAGGGGATTTAGGGTTATGTTTGTAAGGGTTTTTAGGGTTAGGGTTTTAGGGTTTTTGGGGTTAGGACTTGAGGGTTTTTAGACTTAGGGTTGTAAGGGTTTTTAAGGGTTTCGATTGTAAGGGATTTTAGGGGTAGGTCTTTAGGGATTTTAGGTTTAGGGCTTTAGGGTTTTTAGGGTTAGGGCTTGAGGGTTTTTAGAGTTAGGACTGTAACGGTTTTTAGGATTAGGGTCTTAGCATTTTTAGGGTTAGGATTGTAAGGGATTTTAGGGTTAGGGCTTTGGTGTGTTTTGGGTTAAGGTCTTAGGGTTTTTAGGGTTAGGGTTGTAAGGGTTTTTAGGTTTAGGGTTGTAAGGGTTTTTAGGGTTAGGGTTTTAGGGTTTTTAGGCTTAGGGCTTGAGGGTTTTTAGAATTAGTGTTGTAAGGGTTTTTAGGTTAGGGTCTTCGGGTTTTTAGGGTTAGGTCTTTAGGGTTTTTCAGGGTTAGGGCTTGAGGTCTTTTATCGTTAGGTTTGTAAGGGTTTTTAGGTTTAGGGTCTTAGGGTTAGGTTTGTACGGGTTTTTAGGTTTAGGGCTTTAGGGTTTTTAGGGTTAGGGTTTTAGGATTTTTAGAATTAGCGTTGTAAGGATTTTTAAGGTTAGTACTGTAAGTGTTTTTGGGGTTGGGCTTTAGGGTTTTAGGGTTACGGTTGTAAGGGTTATTAGGATTATGGTTGTTATTGATTTAAGGGTTAGGTCTTGAGGGCTTTTAGGGTTAGGACTGTAAGGGTTTTTAGGATTAGGGTCTTAGGGTTTTTAGGGTTAGGATTGTAAGGGTTTTTTATGGTTAGGGTTTTGGGTTTTTAGGGTTAGGACTTGAGGGTTTTTATACTTAGGGTTGTAAGGGTTTTTACTGGTTAGGATTGTAAGGGATTTTAGGGTTAGGTCTTTAGGGTTTTTAGGGATATGGTTTTAGGGTTTTTCGGGTTAGGGTTTTAAGGGTTTTTAGGGTTAGGGTCGTAAGTGTTTTTAGGTTAGTGCTAGAGGGTTTTTAGGGATATGGTTGTAAGGGTTTTTAGGGTTATGGTTGTAAGGGTTTTTAGGGTTATATTTTAGGGTTTTTAGGGTTTGTATTGTAAGGGATTTTAGGGTTAGGGCTTTAGGGATTTTAGGGTTAGTGCTCGAGGTTTTTTAGGGTTAGTGTTGTAAGGGTTTTTAGGGTTATGGTTTAGGGTTTTTAGGGTTAGTATTTTAAGGGATTTTAGGGTTAGGGCTTTAGAGTTTTTATGTTTAGGGCTTTAGGTATTTTAGGGTTAGGGTTGTAAGGGTTTTTAGGGTTACAGTTTTAGGGATTTATTGTTAGGGCTTTAGGGATTTTAGGGTTTGTGCTTGAGCGTTTTTAGGCTTAGGCTTGTAAGGGTTTTTAGGGTTAGGGTTTTACGGTTTTTAGGGATAGGATATTAAGGGATTTTTAGGTTTAGTGTTTTAGGGTTTTTAGGGTTAGGGCTTGACGGTTTTTAGAATTAGGGTTGTAAGTGTTTGTAAGGTTTAGGATTGTAATGGATTTTAGCGTTAGTGATTTAGGGATTTTAGGTTTAGGGCTTTAGGGTTTTTAGGTTTAGGGCTTCAGGGGTTTTAGGGTTAGGGTTGTAAGGGTTTTTAGGGTTAGGGTTGTAAGGGATTTCAGGGTTAGGGCTTTAGGGATTTTAGGGTTAGGGCTTTAGTGTTCTTAGGGTTAGGGTTGAAGGGTTTTTAGGGTTAGAGTTGTAAGGATTTTTACGGTTAGTCTTGTAAGGGTTTTTAGGGTTAGGGCTTTAGGGGTTTTAGGGTTAGGGCTTGAGGGTGTTTAGGGTTAGGGATTGAGGGTTTTTAAGGTTAGGGTTGTAAGGGTTTTTAGGGTTAGGGCTTGAGGGTTTTTAGAATTAGGTTTGTAAGGTTTTTTAGCATTAGGGTTGTAAGGGTTTTTAGGGTTAGGGTTGGAAGTGTTTTTAGAATTAGGGTTGTAAGTTTTTTTATGGTTAGTGCTTTAGGGTTTTTAGGGTTAGGGTTTTTAGTATTACAGTTGTAAGGGTTTTTCAGGTTAGGATTGTAAGGGATTTTAGCGTTAGGGCTTTAGGGATTTTAGGTTTAGGGCTTTTGTGTTTTTAGGGTTAGTGTTGTAAGGGTTTTTAGGGTTAGGGTTGTAAGGGTTTTTAGGGTTAGGTTTGTAAGGTTTTTAGGTTTAGGGTTTTAGTGTTTTTAGGGTTAGGATTGTAAGGGATTTTTAGGTTTAGGGCTTGAGGGTTTTTAGGGTTAGGGTTGTAAGGGTTTTTAGGTTTAGGGCTTGAGGGTTTTTAGGGTTAGGGTTGTAAGGGTTTTTAGGGTTACGGCTTGAGGGTTTTTAGAGTTAGGATTGTAAGGTTTTTTAGCATTAGTGTTTTAAGGGTTTTTAGGGTTAGGGTTGGAAGTGTTTTTAGGGTTAGGCCTTTAGTTTTTTTAGGGTTAGGGTTTTTAGTATTAGGGTTGTAAGGCTTTTTAGTGTTAGGATTGTAAGTGATTTTAGCGTTAGGGCTTTAGGGAGTTTAGGGTTAGGGCTTTAGGTTTTTTAGGGTTAGGGCTTGAGGGTTCTTAATGTTAGGGTTGTAAGGGTTTTTAGGGTTAGGGTTGGAAGTGTTTTTAGAATTAGGGTTGTAAGTGTTTTTATGGTTAGGGCTTCAGGGTGTTTAGGGTTAGGGTTTTTAGTATTACAGTTGTAAGGGTTTTTCGGGTTAGGATTGTAAGGGATTTTAGCGTTAGGGCTTTAGGGATTTTAGGTTTAGGGCTTTAGGGTTTTTAGGGTTAGTGTTGTAAGGGTTTTTAGGGTTAGGGCTTGAGGGTTTTTTGGGTAGGGTTATAAGGGTTTTTAGGGTTAGGGTTGTAAGGGTTTTTAGGGTTAGGGTTGGAAGGGTTTTTAGGTTTAGGGCTTGAGGGTTTTTAGGGTTAGGGTTGTAAGGGTTTTTAGGTTTAGGGTTTTAGTGTTTTTAGGGTTAGGATTGTAAGGGATTTTTAGGTTTAGGGCTTGAGGGTTTTTAGGGTTAGGATTGTAAGGGTTTTTAGGTTTAGTTTTGGAAGTGTTTTTAGAATTAGTGTTGTAAGGGCTTTTAGGGTTAGGGCTTTAGGGTTTTTAGGGTTAGGGTTTTTCGTATTACGGTTGTAAGTGTTTTTAGGGTTAGGACTGTAAGGGATTTTAGCATTAGGATTGTAAGGGATTTTAGTGTTAGGGCTTTAGGGATTTTAGGTTTAGGGCTTTAGGTATTTCAGGGTTAGGTCTTTAGGGATTTTAGGGTTAGGGTTTTAGCTTTCTTAGTGTTAGGTTTGTAAGGGGTTTTAGGGTTAGGATTTTAGGGTTTTTAGGTTTAGGTCTTTAGGGTTTTTAGGGATAGTATTGTAAGGATTTTTAGTGTTAGGGCTTTAGGGTTTTTGGGTTACGGTTGTAAGGGTTTTTAGGGTTAGGGTTGTAAGTAATTTTAGCGTTAGGGCTTTAGGGAGTTTAGGGTTAGAGTTGTAAGCATTTTTAGGGTTAGTATTTTAAGTGTTTTTAGGGTTAGGGCTTTAGGGGTTTTAGGGCGTTACGGTTGTAAGGTTTTTTAGGGTTAGGTTTGTAAACGTTTTTAGGGTTAGGAGTTGAGGGTTTTTAGACTTAGGGTTGTAAGGTTTTTAAGGGTTAGGATTGTAAGGGATTTTAGGGTTAGGGCTTAAGGTTTTTAGGGTTAGGGATTTAGGGTTCTTAGGGTTAGTGTTGTAAGTGTTTTTAGGGTTAGGGCTTGAGGGCTTTTAGGGTTAGCGCTGTAAGGGTTTTTAGTATTAGGGTCTTAGGTTTTTTAGGGTTAGGATTGTAAGTGTTTTTAAGTTTTAGGATTGTAAGGGAGTTTAGGGTTAGGGCTTTAGGGGTTTTAGGGTTACGGTTGTAAGGGTTTTTAGGGTTAGGTTCGTAAGGGTTTTTAGGGTTAGGACTTGAGGGTTTTTAGGGTTAGGGCTTTAGGTATTTTAGGGTTACTGTAGTAATGTTTTTAGGGTTAGGACTTGAGGTTTTTTAGGGTTAGGGATGTAAGGGTTTTTAGGGTTAGGGTCTTAGGATTTTTAGGGTTAGGATTGTAAGTGTTTTTAAGTTTTAGGATTGTAAGGGAGTTTAGGGTTAGGTATTTAGGGAGTTTAGGTTTAGGGCTTTAGGTTTTTTAGGGTTAGGGTTTGAAGTGTTTTTAGAATTAGGGTTGTAAGTGTTTTTTGGGTTATGCCTTTAGGTTTTTTAGGGTTAGGGTTTTTAGTATTAGGGTTGTAAGGCTTTTTAGTGTTAGGATTGTAAGTGATTTTAGCGGTAGGTCTTTAGGGAGTTTAGGTTTAGGGCTTTAGGGTTTTTAGGGTTAGTGTTGTGAGGGTTTTTAGGGTATGTACTGGAAGTGTTTTTAGGGTTAGGTTTTTAAGGGATTTTAGGTTTAGGGCTTTAGGGATTTTAGGGTTAGGGCTTTAGGGTTTTTAGGGTTAGGGCTTTAGGGGTTTTAGGTTTATGGTTATAAGGGTTTTTAGGTTTAGGGTTGTAAGGGTTTTTATGGTTAGGACTGTAAGGGATTTTAGGGTTAGGATTGTAAGGGTTTTTAGGGTTAGGGCTTGAGTGTTTTTATGGTTAGGGTTGTACGGGTTTTTAGGTTTAGGGTCTTAGGGTTTTTAGGTTTAGGGCTGTAAGGGTTTTTAGGATAAGGGTCTTAGGGTTTTTAGGTTTAGGATTGTAAGGGATTTTTAGGGTTAGGGTTTTAGGATTTTTAGGGTTAGAACTTGAGGGTTTTTAGACTTAGGGTTGTAAATGTTTGTAAGGGTTAGGATTGTAAGATATTTTAGTGTTTGGTCTTTAGGGGTTTTAGGTTAGGGCTTTAGGGTTTTTAGGGTTAGGATTTTAAGGGTTTTTAGGGTTAGGATTGTAAGGGATTTTAGCGTTAGTGCTTTATGGATTTTAGGGTTAGGGCTTTAGTATTTTTAGGGTTAAGGTCTCAGGGTTTTTAGGGATATGGTTTTGGGGTTTTTAGGTTTAGGGTTGTAAGGGTTTTTAGGGTTAGGGTTTAGGGTTTTTAGGGTTAGGATTTTAAGGGTTTTTAGGGTTAGGGTTTAGGGTTTTTAGGGTTAGGATTGTAAGGGATTTCAGGGTTAGGGCTTTAGGGATATTAGGGTTAGGGCTTGAGTGTTTTTAGGGTTAGTGTTGTAAGGGTTTTTAGGTTTAGGGTTGTAAGGGTCTTTAGGGTTAGGGCTTGACTCTTTTTAGAATTAGGGTTGTAAGGGTTTTTAGCGTTAGGGTTGTAAGGGTTTTTAAGGTTAGGGCTTTAGGGTTTTTAGGGTTAGGGTTTTTAGTATTACGGTTGTAAGGGTTTTTTGGGTAGGATTGTAAGGGATTTTAGCGTTAGGGCTTTAGGGATTTTAGGGTTAGGTCTTTAGGGTTTTTAGGGTTAGGGTTGTAAGTGTTTTTAGGGTTAGGTTTTTAAGGGATTTTAGGGGTAGGGCTTTAGGTATTTTAGGGTTAGAGCTTTAGGGTTTTTAGGTTTAGGGCTTTAGCGTTCTTAGTGTTAGGGTTGTAACGGTTTTTAGGGTTAGGGTTTAAGGGTTTTTAGGTTTAGGACTTTAGGGTTTTTAAGTTTAGAATTGTAAGGGTTTTTAGGGTTAGGGCTTTAGGTGTTTTAGGGTTACGGTTGTAAGGGTTTTTATGGTTAGGGTCGTAAGGGTTTTTATGGTTAGGGCTTGAGGGTTTTTAGGGTTAGGGTCTTAGGTTTTGTAGGGTTAGGATTGTAAGGGATTTTTAGGGTTAGTGTTTTAGGGTGTTTAGGGTTAGGGCTTTAGATATTTTAGAGTTACGTTTGTAAGGGTTTTTAGGGTTAGGACTTGAGAGTTTTTAGGGTTAGGGCTGTAAGGGTTTTTAGGGTTAGGGTCTTAGGATTTTTAGGGTTAGGATTGTAAGTGTTTTTAAGTTTTAGGATTGTAAGGGAGTTTAGGGTTAGGTATTTAGGGAGTTTAGGTTTAGGGCTTTAGGGTTTTTAGGGTTAGGGTTAGAAGTGTTTTTAGAATTAGGGTTGTAAGGGTTTTTAGGGTTAGGGTTTAGGGTTTTTAGGTTTAGGATTGTAAGGGAGTTCAGGGTTAGGGCTTTAGGGATATTAGGGTTAGGGCTTGAGGGTTTTTAGGGTTAGTGTTGTAAGGGTTTTTAGGGTTAGGGCTTGAGGGTTTTTAGAATTAGGTTTGTAAGGGTTTTTAGGGTTAGTGTTGTAAGGCTTTTTAGGTTTAGGGTTGTAAGGGTCTTTAGGGTTAGGGCTTGACTGTTTGTAGAATTAGGGTTGTAAGGGTTTTTAGCGTTAGGGTTGTAAGGTTTTTTAAGGTTAGGGCTTTAGTGTTTTTAGGGTTAGGGTTTTTAGAATTAGGGTTGGAAGTTTTTTTAGGGTTAGGATTGTAAGGGATTTTAGTGTTAGGGCTTTAGGGATTTTAGGTTTAGGGCTTTAGGGTTTTTATGGTTAGGGTTGTAAGGGTTTTTAAGGTTAGGGTTGTAAGGGATTTTAAGGTTTGGGCTTTAGGGTTTTTAGGGTTAGGTTTTTAAGTGTTTTTAGCGTTTGGGTTGTAAGGGTTTTTAGGGTTAGGTTTGTAAGGGTTTTTAGGGTTAGAGCTTTAGGGTTTTTAGGGTTACCGTTTTAAGGGGTTTTAGTGTTTGGGTTGTAAGGGTTTTTAGGGTTAGGGTTGTAGGGTTTTTAGGGGTAGTCTTTTAAGGGTTTTTAGGGTTAGGGTTGTAGGGTTTTAGGGTTACGGTTTAAGTGTTTTTAGGGTTAGGGTTGTAAGGGTTTTTATGGTTAGTTTCTTAGGGTTTTTAGGGTTAGAGCTTTAGGGATTTTAGTGTTAGGGTTGTAAGGCTTTATATTGTTAGGATTCTATGGGTTTTTAGGGATAGGGCTTGAGAGTTTTTAGTGTTAGGGTTTTAGGCTTTTTACGGTTAGGGTTGTAAGGGATTCTAGGGTTAGGGCTTTAGGATTATTAGTGTTAGGAGTGTACTGGATTTTAGTGATACGGCTTTAGAGTTTTTAGCGTTACGGTTGGAAGTTTTTATAGGGTTAGGATTCTAAGGGTTTTTATGGTTCGGGCTTTAGTGTTTTTAGGGTTAGGTTTCTAAGTATTTTTAGGGTTGGGGTTGTAAGGGACTTTAGAGTTAGGGCTTTAGGGATTTTAGGGTTAGGTCTTTAGGGTTTTTAGGGTTCGGGCTTGAGTGTTTTTATAATTAGGATTTTAGGGTTTTTAGGTTTAGGATTGTAAGGGATTTTAGGGTTCGGCTTTAGGGATTTTAGGTTTAGGGCTTTAGGGAATTTATGGTTAGGGTTGTAAGGGATTTTAGGGTTAGGTTTTTAGGGTTAGGATTGTAAGGGATATTAGGGTTAGGGCTTTAGCGTTTTTATGGTTAGGGCTTGAGGGTTTTTAGAATTAAGGTTGTAAGGGTTTTTAGGGATAGGGTTTTAGGGTTTTTAGGGTTAGGATTGTAATGGATTTTTAGGGTTAGGATTGTAAGGGCTTTTAGGGTTAGTGTTGTAAGGGTTTTTAGGGTAGGGCTTGAGGGTTTTTAGGGTTAGGGTTGGAAGGGTTTTTAGTGTTAGGTTCTCAGGGTATTTAGGATTAGGACTGTAAGGGATTTTTAGGGCTAGGTGTGTAAGGGATTTTAGGGTTAGGGCTTGAGGGTTTTTAGAATTAGGGTTGTAAGTGCTTTTAGGGTTAGGATTTTATGGGATTTTAGTGTTAAGATTCTAGGGATTTTAGGGTTACGGTTTCATGGTCTTTACAGTTAGGATTGTAATTGATTTTAGGGTTAGGGCTTTAGGGTTTTTATGGTTAGGGCTTGAGGGTTTTTAGACTTAGGGTTTTAATGGTTTTTATGTTTAGGTTTTTACGGTTTTTAGGGTTAGGTTTGTAAGGGATTTTAGGGTTAGGGCTTTAGGGTTTTTAGGGTTAGGGCTTTAGTCTTTTTAGGGTTAGGGTTGTAAGGGTTTTTAGGAGGCAGAGCCAAGTAGCCTGCCTCTCTTGCTGAGTCTACGCCCAGCACAGCAGGCAGCAGGATGGGGTTGTGCCTTTGTGATCCCAATCCCTCCCGCTCCTGCCCTTCCTGGCCCATTTCCTCCCGGGTACCACCTCATGAAGGCATTTTCAGTGGGTCAAAGCATGTCACCTCCTCACAGGAGCTTCTCTCCTGGGCCATGCTAAAGCACCTTTGAGTCGCAGACCTCTCATCAGCACTGACTTCTTTCTGGAGCTGCTGGAAATTGTCTAAGAAGCAAGGAAAGCTCAGACGGGTTTTGTTTCCCTCTGAAGGAGGGGAACAAATTTTTTCCTGCTGGAGGTTATGGGGCTGTGGCTCTGTGCTGGGGTGCCGAGGACCTGCTGAGCCTGCTTGCTGTCACTTTGTTTTACCTTTTTTGAGCCCGTTGGAAAACTTGCCACCACCCAGAGGAACAGCACGGTTGTGTGAAGCAAGCTTGCTTCCTTCTTAAGAAGAGTTTTCTCTGCCTCATGACATCCCCCATGCAAGCGAGGAATTCCTCCCATGCCCCTGGTCTCCTGTCCAGCATATCCCAGTTCCTGACCACCTGCAGCCCCTTCTCCAGGGACATCCGTGTGATCTGTGGCTGTTGTAGGAGTTCAGGGCAACCACAGGGAATTTCAAGTGGCTCAGACCATGTCCTTAAATCCCAGCTATGGTTCTTCATTGAAGGGGACATGAGTCGTTCCTCAGGCTCCCTTCCCTGCAACCTCTGTGTCTCTGCTGCCTCTCGTGGGACTACAGAGCCCTAATTAGCCCAGGTAATTTTCCACTTAGCCCTTTGGGTGACGTTCTGAAGCTGCGTTTGCTGCCCACCCCTAGAAACGGGCTGTCTGTGAATAATCCCTGTGCTCTCCTGGGTTCAGACATCAGCATCTGACAGGAACACTGTCACATGCTGGACAGTCCCAAGCAGATATATCCTGACCATTCCCATCTCCAGTGGCTCTGGGCACCCACAGATAAGAGCTGAATCCATCCCAAAATTCCCTATAAAATCACCCAATAATCTCATCCTCAAATGGAGAACACAAGGTTAACAGCAGGCCCTGTTAGGGTGCAATTTCTTGAGAGTATTCTTGACTCCATCAAAAGGAAAAAAATCTCAAACTTCAGACACAGCACTGAAGACATCCCCTTTTATTACAGAGAAGTAAAAAAGGAATACAGCTCTGACATAAATACATTTAAAGATGGCTTTTGGGACAGAGGGACTGGGCTTGTGCCTCTGGAGGAGTGAGACAAATCCAGACATTCATGTTCAAACGGGGTAGTCAGAGAAAAGCACAAGAAAACAAACAAACAAAAAAAAAAAACCACAAACAAACAACGAACTGCAACAACAGCAAAAAAGTGAATAAATATGGGTGCCTTAGTCCTGCTGAAGTACTGCCAACAGAATCACAGAATCACAGAATCACAGAATTTTCTAGGTTGGAAGAGACCTCAAGATCATTGAGTCCAACCTCTGACCTAACGCTAACAGTCCCCACTAAACCATATCCCTAAGCTCTACATCTAAACGTCTTTTGAAGACTTCCAGGGATGGTGACTCCACCACTTCCCTAGGCAGCCTATTCCAATGTCTAACAACCGTTTCGGTAAATAAGTTCTTCCTAACATCTAACCTAAAACTCCCCTGGCGTAACTTTAGCCCATTCCCCCTCGTCCTGTCACCAGGCACATGGGAGAACAGGCCAACCCCCACCTCGCTACAGCCTCCTTTAATGTACTTATACAGAGCAATAAGGTCACCCCTGAGCCTCCTCTTCTCTAGGCTGAACAAGCCCAGCTCCCTCAGCCGCTCCTCATAGGACTTGCTCTCCAGGCCCCTCACCAGCTTCGTCGCCCTTCTTTGGACCCGCTCAAGCACCTCGATGTCCTTCTTGTAGCGAGGGGCCCAAAACTGAACAGAATCATTTTTTTCAGGGAATCCTTCAGCTCCTGGTTCCTCATGCTGTAGATGAGGGGATTCAGCATTGGAGGCACCACCGAGTACAGGACTGCCACCACCAGATCCAGGGATGAGGAGGAGATGGAGGGGGGCCTCAGGTAGGCAACTGTGCCAGTGCTGATGAACAGGGAGACCACGGCCAGGTGAGGGAGGCACGTGGAAAAGGCTTTGTGCCGGCCCTGCTCAGAGGGCATCCTCATCACTGCCTTGAAGATCTGCACGTAGGACAGGACAATGAAGACAAAACACCCAAAAGCTAAACAAAGACTAACTGCAATGACCCAAAGTTCCCTGAGGTAGGCATCCGAGCAGGAGAGCCTGAGGATCTGGGGGACTTCACAGAAGAACTGGTCCAGGGCGTTGCCTTGGCACAGTGGTATGGAAAATGTATTGGCCGTGTGCAAAACAGAATAGAAAAAACTTCCGCCCCAGGCAGCTGCTGCTGTTTTCATACAAGCTCTGCTGCTCATAAAGGTCCCGTAGTGCAGGGGTTTGCAGATGGCAACGTAGCGGTCATAGGCCATGACGGTGAGAAGGGAATATTCTGCTCCAAGCAAGAAGAAGAGAAAAAAGACTTGGGCAACGCATCCTGAGTAGGAGATGGTCCTGGTGTCCCACAAAGCAATAACCATGGCTTTGGGGACAATGGTTGAGATGGAGCCCAGGTCGAGGAGGGCGAGGTTGAGAAGGAAGAAGTACATGGGGGTGTGGAGGCGGTGGTTGTAGGCTATGGCTGTGAGGATGAGGCCGTTGCCCAGGAAGGCAGCCAGGTAGATGCCCAGGAAGAGCCCAAAGTGCAGGAGCTGCAGCTCGCGTGTGTCTGAGAATGGCAGGAGGAGGAACTCATTGGGGAAGCTGCTGTTGGACATTTGCTGCCTCTGGGAACAAAGCCTGTCCAGGGTGGAGAAATACGGGGTAGATTTCTCTGAGCAACTCTACTCCCTACAAACCCAGCACCGCACCCGTGCCCTTTCAGGAAAACCTTTGTGCAGCTCCCTTTTCCTTGAGCTCTGGGTTGTACAAAGCTGAGGCTGACAGCACAGCAAGGACTCTGCTCTGGACTCCAGAAGAGCAAGTCCTGCCCTACAGCAGCTGGTAAATAGCAACGCAGGGGGGTCCCCAATTAACCCACTTGTTGTAATAAAGGTTGTTTCAACACCGTTGCTCGTGGTTAACCTGACTGCAGAGCAGAGCTGTGAGAATTTTGTTTTGTTGAACCTATTCCAGGGGCCCCACTACACACGACGAGTTCCTTTATGGAAAAATAAATCAATTAAGAAATAAATCCGCTGTGATCAAAGTGAAATCTTGTGGGTCCTGGGAGGTGAAGGGACTGTCTCTTAGTGCTGAGGGTGGACGGCCAACCTGTCCATCAGTCCCAGCCTCAGGTGCCCTGTGCTGGCAGCTCGGTGAGGATGGGAGGATGATCACACCCTGAGAAGAACCTGGGCACTGCTGAGAGCAGAGGAATTGAGTCTGAAAGCGTGAATTGACAACTCTCCACCCCGTGTTGGTGTACCTGAGGAGGACCTCAGCTCTCCCCTCCCAGCCAGGGACACAGAGGACTCATTGCAGATGCCCATGGACACCATCCAGCAGCATTTCCACCACCTTAGCACTGAGCTGCCTTCTTCATCGGGTTCCTAGAGAGCAAAGCTGCCTTGGGAGAGCTGTGCCCTTTGTGGATGGCAGCCTGCAGCCCAGCAGGACAACCCAGGGAAAGAGAGAGATGTCCTGAGGATGGGGGTGTCCTGCAGGGAGGGGCAGCTCATTGCCAGCCCCACCCACTGCAGGGCTCACTCAAAACACAAAACACCAAAAGCACAAAACACCAAAAGCACCAAAACTCAAAGCACAGAACAATTCACCTCAAGAATCCCTTTCGGTCACCTGCCTCTTGAAGATTCCCTTCTGACATGTCTTGGGGGTGCTGTGGAGCTGTGAGCAGCCTGCCCCGGTGCACAGCCCCTGGGGCACAGCAGGGACCCTGCTCTGCACCACAGCCCTGGCCACCCCTGCCTGCACCCTGGCTGCACAGCCTGCAGCTAGCCCCATATGAACGAAACCCCATGTCCTGTCCTTCTGTCAGCTTAGGCAGGTAATCCCTGCTCTGGAGCTTGTTCTTTTCCTCTTATTCAAAGAAACTCCAAGTCCTCCTGAAAGCTCCCACAGATGTGGGATTTACCAGCAAATCTGGAGATGGCACCAGGAACAACAGCTGCCTTTTCCTGCAGCCACAGACTTACCCTGTTCAGGACTGTGAAGATTTCTCCTGCAGTGAGCTCTCAGCATCCCCCCTCCACACTGCCTTTAACATCTCCCTCCCTTCTCTCACTGCCCTTGTCCCCTGCAGGCAGTGCCCCCAGCCCTGCTGCTGTGCTGTGCAGAGGAGCTGCTCCTGGGCAGAGCTGTCTCTCTGCAGTGCTGCCCGCTCGCCAGCAGCTCCCCTTGGGCCCAGGAGCCCGGCCCAGCTCAGCAGCACTGGGAGCTCTTGACAAGTCCCTGGGCCTCCAGGGGAATCAACTTTGAATTGAACTGATGCAATCACTGTTCTTCCTTCTCTCCACTAGGAAGAGACACCTAATTCCAGTGCTATCTTTTCCCCTAAGTATGTGTTCATTGTGGGAATCACCTTTTGTTGTCCTGTTATTAGTTAGGACAACAAATTTTATTCCATCTCTTTTGAGAACCTGTAAATATTCAGGAGAAGCAATCTTTTTCACAGCAAATGAAATCCTTCTGTCTACACAGACTACACAACCCATCAAGCTCATAGAATCATAGAATATCTGGGGTTGGAAATGACCTTAAGATCTAGTTACAGTCCCTGTGAAATGGGCAGAGTCACCTCCCACTAGACCAGTTTGCTCAATGTCCCATCCAACCTGACCTTGGACACTACCGCAGATGAGGCACCCACCACTTCTCTGGGCAACCTGTTCCACTGTCTCTCCACCTGCCTTTGAAGAATTTCTCCTTTAGGTCTGACCTAAATCTACTCTCTTCTAGCTTAAAAGCACTGCCCCTTGTCCGATCACTACACTCCCTGGTAGAGTCTCTCCACATCTTGCTCCTATTTTTCTCTCCCTGTTCTGTTAAGAATGGGGAGGGAGAGAGCCTCCTGGGACACAACACATCTGAGGACAAAACCTGACCTAGAAGTGTTAAAGTACTCAGTGAGGAAGACAGACCTGGTCAGTCACACTGACTGGTGAGAGCATGGGAGAGAGAATATATTTCTTCCAGCAAGGTTATCTGACTAGGAACCTTGTCAGTTGGGAAACCAAGGGAAAAGAGG
>NW_027076256.1:0-6000 GCF_963932015.1 Anas acuta | reverse complement strand
GAGTGGGGACAGCGTGGGACAGACGGGGAGAGTGTGAGGTGGGGGGGGGACAGCCCAGGATACGGGGGGGGCAGCGTGGGGCAGATGGGGAAGGTGTGAGGACAGTGGGGGGGCAGCGGGGGATGTTAGGGGACAGTTTGGGACAGAAGGGGAAAGCGTGAGGATTTTTTGGGGGGGGCAGCTGGGGACATTGCGGGACACTGGGGACAGAAGGGGAGTGTGGGGGGTGGGGGGGCAGTTTGGGACAGGGGGGACAGCACAAGGAGAGTGGGGGACAGTGTGGGGACGGGGGGCATAGCCTGGGTCAGAGGGGGACGATGTGGGACAAAAGGGGGGGGGCAACAACGTGGGACAAAGGGGGAAAGTGCGAGGTAGGGGTGGGGGCAGCCTGGGACAGCGGGGGGTGGCGTAAGGACAGGAGGACGGGGGGGCGGTCTGAGAGAGTGGGGGGACAGCCTTTGGGGGGGGGGGACAGCATCAGGACCATGGGGGGGGTACAGGTGGGACCCACGGGTGCCTGGGGACACCCCTTGGGTAATGGGGGGCAGCTTGGGGACGGGGGGGGCAGCCTGGGGACAGCAGGGTCCCGCTGGGGACATGACGTCCCGTTGGGGTCACAGGGACCTGTTGGGGACGTGGGGGGTCAGTGTGGGACACTGGGGACCCTGGGGCCACCAGGGCACCTCGTGGGGCCACCAGGGCGCTTTCCCAAGGTCCCCAAGGCCACCAGGGCGCACCCCAGGGCCACCGGGGCACCTCCTGGGGTGCTTTTTGGGGACCCCGGAGCACCCCCGGGTCACCCTGGGGCACCTTTTAGGGGCGCTGCGGTGCCTTCTGGAGACCCTGGGGTGCAGACTGGGGACGTGGGGACACCTCCTGGGGACACGGGGACACCTCCTGGGGACTTTGGGGCACCTCCTGGCCACCCTGGGTCCCTCCTGGGGTTCCTCCCGAATATCCTGGGGCACCTCTTGGGGACCTTAGGGTGCCTCTTGGGGACCTTGGGGGCACCTCTTGGGGACCCTTGGGTGCCTCTTGGGGACCCTGGGGCACCCCTGGGGACTCCGGGATGTCTTTTGGGGACCCTGAGGTGCCTTTTGGGGACCCTGGGGCACCCCTGGGCACTCTGGGATGTCTTTTGGGGACCCTGAGGTACCTTTTGGGGACCCTGGCTGCAGCCTGGGGACCCTGGGGCACCTTTTGGGGACCCTGGGGTGCTTCTTGGGGACCCTAAAGCACCCCTGGGGACTTTGGGATGTCTTCTGGGGACCCTGGGATGCCTTTTGGGGACCCTGGGGCACCCCTGGGCACTCTTGGATGTCTTTTGGGGACCCTGAGGTGCCTTTCGGGGACCCTGGGGCACCTCTTGGGGACATCCAGGTGCCACCCAGGCTCCCTGGGAACACCGGGGGCCATCCCCACGTTCCCACTGAGCGGGACGAGGGTCCGGGAGGGGACACGGGGACACCGAGCACCATCGGGGTTTTTGGGATTTGGGATTTAGGGGGGGGGGGGATTTCCCTGCTTCCCCGCGCCAGGCTGGCCCCCCCCTCGCTGCGCCGCCGCCTCGCTGCTTGGGGAGCCTTCATCCTCCTCCTCCTCCTCCTCCAAGATGCGGAGGGGGGGGACAAGGGGGCGCACGCGGTGCCCCCAAATCCCCAAATCATTTTGGATATTTTGGATGAGGCACAATGGGAGGGGGGGGGGAAGAAATCCCCGTGCCACCACGGCGCGGGGGGTGATGCCGTGCCCTCTCCCACCCCAAACCCTCCTCCCTCACCCCCCTCCCCGCTCCCCAATCCCATACCTCCCCCCCCCCAAAAAAATTTCGTCCTCGGCCGCCGCAGCGGAGGCCGGCGGCGGCTGCGTGCAGGACGGGCAGAGCTACAGTGACAAGGACGTCTGGAAGCCGGAGCCCTGCCGCATCTGCGTCTGCGACACCGGCACCGGTGCTGTGCGACGACATCGTCTGCGAGGAGCTGCGGGACTGCCCCAGCCCCGAAATCCCCTTCGGAGAGTGCTGCCCCATCTGCCCCGCCGAGCCCCCCCGCCGCCACCGCCCGTAATTTATTTATCCCGCCCCCCCCCCCCTTCGCTCGATCCGATAAATTAAATTACCCCGGTGTGACGCCGGCAGCACCCCCCCACCCACCCCAATACCCCCCCACCCCATACACACCCCATACCACACCCCCCCCCTATGGGGACGTGCGGTGGGGAAAAGGCAACTGGGTCCGGCCCCTCCCAGACCCCCCCCGGGTGGAAAAATCAGGGAAAAAATGACCCCTCCGGGGCCGTTACTAGCACCTTTGGGCATTAATTTGCCCCTTTTGGGTCTTTATTTGCCCATTTTGGGTATTTATTTGCCCCTTTTTGGCCATTACTTGCCACTTTTTAGCCCTTTATTTGCCCCTTTTGGGTTATTTATTTGGGTATTTTGGCCCCTTTTTGGCCATTACTTGCCCTTTTAGCCCTTTATTTGCCACTTTTTAGCCCTTTATTTGCCCCCTTTTAGCCCTTTATTTGCCCCTTTTTGGCCTTCATTTGCCCATTTGGGGTATTTATTTGCCCCTTTTTGGCCATTACTTGCCCCTTTTTAGCCCTTTATTTGCCCCTTTTAGCCCTTTATTTGCCCCTTTTGGATCTTAATTTGCCCCTTTTAGCCCTTTATTTGCCACTTCTGGCCTTCATTTGCCCCTTTTTGGCCCTTTTTCTCCATTTTGCCCCTATTTGTCCATTTTCAGCCCTTTTTCCCCCTTTTAGCCTCTTCTTTGCCCAATTTTACCTTTTCTTTGCCCACTTTTTGCCCCCTTTTTCCCCTCTTTTCTCCCCTTTTTCCCTCTTTTGCCCTCTTTTTTCCCGTTTTTGCCCCTTTTCACCTGTTTGCCCCTCTTCATCCTTCTTTGGCCATTTTCATCCTACTTTGCCCCTTTTTGCCCTTTTTCCCCCCTTTTTACCTCTTTTTACCTCTTTTTTCTTAATATGCACTTTTTTCCTTTTTGTCCTTTTTGGCCCTTTTTGCACCTGTTTCGCCTCTTTTTTCACCATTTTATGCCTTTTTTTCCCCTTCTTCCCCTTTTTTGGCCCCATTTTTGGCATCTTCCCTCCTTTTGGCCCTTTTTCACCCTTTTTTGCCCATTTTCCACCTGGGGTTTTTGCTAAGCCCCACTCCAAGCGTGTCCCGAGGGGAGGTCGCGGCCCCTGACCCCGGGGCTGGGATTTGGGATTTTTTTTTTTTTTCCCTTGTTTAATTTGGGTTTTGGCCACAACCTCAACCCGGGGGGGGGGGGGGGGGGGTGGAACGAAACGAAACAAAAATGCCAATATTGTGGCTGCCCCAAATCACCGATTATTCACCCCAAACCACCACGTTTCCACCCTGGGGTCCTGCGGAAGGGCGATGGCCCCGTATCCCTGAGCACCCCCAAGCCCTGCTGCCCCCCCCCCCCCCCCAGCACCCCAAAAACCCCAAAGTTGCCTTTTTTAACCCTTTTTTGCCCCCCCATCCTCGGGGGGTGAAGGGTTGAGTGCCCCCCCACTCCCCAAACCGCGTGGCCCCGCTTCCGCGTGCTTCGCCGCCCCGCTTCGGGGGAGCCCCCCCCCCCAAATTCCAGTGCCCCCCAGTTTGGCCACGCAGCCCCCCCCAGCATCACGCCCCCCCCCAGCAGCAGATGGATTCACTCACCCCCCCTCCCCCCAAAAAAAACCCTCCCTGCTCTAATTTCTCTTTATTTTTTGCCTTTCCAACAGGACAACCTGGCCCCAAGGTGAGGCTGCCCCCCCCCCGGTACTTCCAGCATAATCCCAATTTCCAAGGATTTTCACCCAAAATGAGTTGGGGGGGGGGGGAGAAAGGAGGGAGGGCATCCACATGGGCTCCAGTTTGTCACCTCCTGGGGGGCTTCATCACCTCCTGGGGGGGTCCATGACAATGTGGGGAGGGGGTCAGAGATTTTTTTTTTTTGGGGGGGGGGGCTCAATGGGTTCCCCCCTCCCCCCCCCCCAATCTCACCCCCTGCTTTGCCTTGCAGGGACAGAAAGGTGAACCCGGCGATATCAAAGATGTAAGTTTCGGGGGGAAATCCCCCAAAATGGGGGGGGCTCTGTCATCGTGGGGGGGGTCCCCACGTGCTCCCCCCTCACCCCACCCTTGTCTTTTTCCCTTCCCCCCCCCCGCAGGTTGTAGGACCCCGAGGGCCTCCGGGACCGCAGGTGGGAACGCGTTGGGCGCATTGCTGGAATATTTGTGGGAGGGGGGCAGGAATTTGGGGATGGGGGGGGCACATTTTGTCTGTGGGGGGGTCACAGGGACAAACTGACCCCCCCCCGCCTACAAAGGGCCCGGCAGGCGAGCAGGGACAGCGAGGGGACCGCGGCGAGAAAGGGGAGAAGGTGAGCGCACCCCCAAAATATGGGGGGGGGGAATAAAAAATCCCCCCCCCCACCTGCACCCATGGGTGCTGCAGAGAAGCCCCGTGCACTTTTTGGGGTACCAAGGGGCTTTTTTTATGTGTCCCCCCCCCTCCAGGGTGCTCCTGGCCCCCGCGGCAGGGATGGAGAACCTGGGACCCCCGGCAACCCCGGCCCCCCCGGCCCCCCCGGACCTCCCGGCCCCCCCGGCCTCGGTGGGGTGAGTATGTGGAGGCTGGGGATTTTAGGGTGAAAAAGGCTGTTTTTGGGGCAGGCGGCGTTGCTCAGCCCCCCCCCCCCCCCAAATTTTACAGAACTTCGCGGCTCAGATGGCGGGCGGCTTCGACGAGAAGGCTGGCGGCGCGCAGATGGGCGTCATGCAGGGACCCATGGTAAGCCCCCCCCCCAAAAAAAAAACAGCCCCCCCACCAAAAAAAAAATACAAACCAGACCCCCCCCAATTAAATAAACAAAGGGGGTCCCCCAAAAAAACAGCGGACCCCCCAAAACGCCTCCCCCCGCACCCCTGGGGGGGTCTCATCCCTGCAGACCCCACTGTGGGACCACTCTTTTTTTTTTTTTTTTGGGGGGGGGCACCCCCTGCTTCATCAGGCAGGGAGGGGGTGATGGTGGTCGCCCCCCCCCCCCCCCCAATGACACCGGTGCTCGTTGTCTCTCCCCACAGGGACCCATGGGACCCCGCGGCCCCCCCGGCCCCACCGGCGCTCCCGTAAGTACCCGAACCCCCCCCCCCCCAAAATGTCTGGGGAGGGGTGGGGGCTCTGGGTGGCTGCTCCACCGCCCCCCCCCCCTCCTGATGCCACCCCCTCTGTCCCCCCCCCCCACAGGGTCCCCAAGGATTTCAAGGCAACCCCGGCGAGCCTGGCGAACCCGGCGCTGCTGTGAGTGTCCCCCCCCCGCACCCCTTTGTCCCCCGCTTTGGGGACGTGCCAGCCCCCCCCCAAAAAAAAAAAATTCCCCCCCCCACTCACCCCCTCCTCTCTGCCTCTTTTAGGGTCCGATGGGTCCCCGGGGACCTCCGGGACCTCCTGGGAAACCCGGTGACGACGTGAGTGTCCCCCCCCCGCCAGCACTGCGGGCAGCTCGGTGCACCAGTGCCCCCCCCTTTGTGCCCCCCCCTTGTGCCAAACTTTTTATTTTTAATTAAAAAAAAATTAATCTTGCAGGGCGAAACAGGCAAACCCGGCAAATCCGGCGAACGTGGCCCCCCCGGCCCCCAGGTGAGGCAGCACCGGGATGGATCCGGGCTCAGTGCCCCCCCCCTTTATTTTTTTTATGCCCCCCCCCTTTATTTTTTTTATTCCCCCCCCTTTTTTTTTATGCCCCCAACCCTCCTCCTCCCCACAGGGTGCTCGCGGCTTCCCCGGGACCCCCGGTCTGCCTGGAGTGAAAGGACACAGGGTGAGTGCCCCCCCCCCAAAAAAAAAAGGCACCCTGGGTGCCCCCTTTTTGGGTGACCCCCCCTCAACCTTCTTCTTGACCCCCCCCCCAGGGTTACCCTGGCTTGGACGGTGCCAAAGGCGAGGCAGGAGCCCCCGGAGCCAAGGTGAGCGCGACCCCCACGGCCTC